>NC_134361.1:39799183-40027128 GCF_048569485.1 Anomaloglossus baeobatrachus
TGGGTCCTTCTTTTTCGCTTCAGCACTACATCCCCAGGCTGGAAGGGACCAGCAGGCGCCTTCTTGTTGAAGCACTGCTCCTGCTGTCCCCGACTCCGGCACAAGTTCTTTTCAACATATTCCTGGACCTGTCGGTACTGTGCTCTCCGCCGAGTGTCCAACAACAACAATCATGACCCTTTGGTCACAGTCACAAAAGGTTAAATAAAGAAAAACAGCAAACTTTCAGAGAAAATTGGCACATGATGAGCATATATTGCCGGATGGCTTGCGAAATATTTTCCTATTCTAACACACCAGATAATTCCAAATATGTTGTCAGATTTGTTAGAATATCTTCCTTTTTTAATGGATTTCCTATTGAAAACATAAAATAAATATATATATATATAATATATATATATATATATATATATATATATATATAAAATTATATGGTAGAATAATAGAACATCAAAGAAAGCTGATTCACAAAATCACAATTTCTGCTCAGAAAATGCTGTTTGTACAAGTACGAAAGGTAAGGGAACCCCTGCATCTAGGGAAGGGGGAGATGGTGAGCCTTGACCAAACCTACTGCTGGTCCCTGGAGTCCCTTACCACCCTAGATAGGTTCAGCACCTATGCGTCGAGCCTGACCCTTAGTATCCCTAGTGGTGGACCCTAAATAGGGAACAGGTGGGATGAGCTCTTTGTCAACCCCACTAAATGCTAAAGGAAGACACAAGATGGACACACATGGGGGAAAATGCATGAACTACTTATCTACATATAACTGAAGCAGAAGTTCAGCAAAGTTTCAGCAACGATATCACAGAGGAGTACAAGCCACCTGCTTGCAACCAGAGCTATAATAAAAAGGATAATATCACCAGCACCAGTGCAGAGAAGAAGGGAGTGTTTAAACACAAGGGAAATACTGATAATCAGCAGCTGGATGGACGTTTAGCTCCTCTGGGTCCTAAAGGGGAATAGATGAAAATACAGCAGTAAAACTACCTAGTGCAATGAATATTGACAGCAGGAACAACAGAAAGTCATGGAGCAGTTTGCTCATTCAAACGCTGTGACCTGCTATTGCCATAAACCACATTACTGTCTGTCACCTGTAAAACACCCGTGCAGGAGGAGCAAGGACCCTGCTTGAATGCTTTCAATCTATAATGAATTGGGGAGGGACACTATAAATAAAAATAGTGCTTGACAGACACGTTCTCACCATCCTTATAATAGAGGTTTTCAAATAAGCTGCATGACCCGGTCATCAGCCAGGATCTACCGAAGTGCGGTTACCAAGTGCTATTGGGTGCATGGAGGATGTGGAGAAAAATGATAAACTGGACCAGATTCTGAGGATAAAATAGAAAAGCGGCACAGGGAAGAGTAACAGTGAGTTGATAGACCTATCTAAAGAATTGTGTTTCTAAACCATTTTTAAAAATGTGAGGCCTGGGTATTTCTTGGAACATCCAGGATAGTGCACTCCAGAAAACTGGTGCAGTGCTAGAGAGAACTCTTGCAGACAAAAGTGGGAGGTTCGGATTAAAGAGGATGTCAATTGTAGATCACCTGTACATAGAGACTTGTCTAAAGAAATGTCTTTCTAAATCAATTTTAAAAACATGGGGCCTAGGTATTTCTTGGACCATCCGGGATAGTGCACTCCAGAAAACTGGTGCAGCATTAGAGAGAACTCTTAAGGGGGTGTTACATGCAGCGATATCGCTTGCGATATCGCTAGCGAGCGTACCCGCCCCCGTCGGTTGTACGGCACAGGCAAATCGCTGCCCGTGGCGCACAATATCGCTCGGAGCCGTCACATGGACTTACATGCCTAGCAACGTCACTGTGTCCGACGAACCGCCTCCTTTCTAAGGGGGCGGTTTGTGCAGCGTCACAGCGGCATCACTAAGCGGCCACCCAATAGAAGCGGAGGGGCGGGGATGAGCGGCCGTAACATCCCGCCCACCTCCTTCCTTCCTCATTCCTGGCGGCCGCAGGTAAGGTGAGGTTCCTCGTTCCCGAGGTGTCACACGTAGCAATGTGTGCTGCCTCGGGAACGGCAAACAACCTGCGTCCTCTACAATCAATGATTTTATGAAAAGGAACGACGTGTCAGCGATGGATGATTTGGTGAGTATTTTCCATCATTAACGGTCGTTCTTGCGTCAAACGCAACGACGTCGCTAACGATGCCGGATGTGCGTCACGGAATCCGTGACCCCGGCGATATATCGTTAGAGCAGTCGTTGCGTGTAACGGGGCCTTTACAGACAAAAGTGGGAGGTTCGGATTAAAGAGGACGTCAATTCTTGTACACAGAAACCTGTCTAAAGACATGTCTTTCTAAATCAATTTTAAAATCGTGGGGCCTGGGTATTTCTTGGATGATCCATGATGGTGCACTCTAGAAAACTGGTGCAGCATGAGAGAAAAGTCTTGCAGAAACAAATGTTCCAGGCGGCACACAATCCAAGGTGCACATATCCGAGGAAGGCATCTACAATATAATTTGAACAAAGGACCAGCACTCCAAATCTTCTGGCATTTTTTTTAGAATTCATTCCACATTTACGCCTGTATACTTATGTGGAATAAATTCTAAAAAATTCCAGAAGATTTGGCGTGCCGGCCCTTTGTCAAGTTATATCAGAGAAGTCTTGCAGAGAGAAGTGGGAGATTCGGATTATAGAGGATGTCAGTTCTAGATCAGTTATAGACAGAGAAGAGGGAGTAGCACTAGGGCAGTGCAGAACTGTTCACAGCTTTGTGGGTTTGTATTGTATTGTATAGCAAATGGTTAACTAGTACAATGACTGGCACAGGGTGGAGGCATCAGTGTAGCAGCTGGACAGAAAAATGACCCTGTGTGCCACATTCCAGATGGACTGGAGAGGAAAAAGTTTGGTAAGGGGGAAACTGATCAGTAGAGAATTTCAATCGTCCACATGAGAATGAATAAGAGCAACAGTAAGGCTATGTGCCCACGGAACTCTGTACTCGCAGATATATCTGCAGGTTTGTCCACAGGTTTCCCACAGCAGCTCCCCGGAATCCGCAGCTATCCATTGCTGCGGGACTCCAGCGAAATATCTGCGGTAAACCTGCGGACATTCGTGCCACTTACCTGCGGAAGTCCCGGCCTCTATCTTTATAGTGGAGGGCCGGGAATTCCGCATAAATAATTGACATGCAGTTATGTGCGGCTGCGGGACATCCACAGCATATTTTGCAGCCGCACATACCGCAGCATGGACACAGCACTCCCCATGTCCGATAGGATAACATGGGGAGTGTCTGTACTTGCTAAAACCTTTGGATTTATCTAGAAGATCCAGGGTACATTTTGCGTGCAAAATGCGTGGGTACATTGTCCCGTGGACACATAGCCTTAGGGGTACTTTGAACGTTGCGACATCGCACCTGCGATATCATCGGGGTCAAATCGAAAGTGTCGCACATCCGGCGCCGGTAACGACGTTGCAACGTGTAAAGCCCAGATGCGCCAATAAACGATCGCAAAAGCGTCGTAAAATGGTGATCTGTGTAGCGTCGGTCATTTCTATAATGTCGGATCGACCGCTATTACGATGTTGTTCATCTCTGTGTGTGAAGCCACAGGAGTGAGGAATGTCGCGGGCGGAGGAGGGGACGCTGCGCTCTCCCTCTGCTCGGGTCCGGCTGCCGCTGCTGCTGCGGCCTCTGCTGCTCGGTGGCTCGAGCGATGTGCCGGATCCCGGGGACTCGAGCGGCGCTCCTCGCCCGTGAGTGAAAAGGGGGATTGGTTTTGGGGATTTATTGTCCGTGACGCCACCCACGGTTGTGGTGATTGTGTCGACACCACCGCTGCTCTGTATGGGGATCCCGGGAGTGATGGTATGGAGCAGCTAGATGTTGGCCCTCCCCTCCGTGGGTAGGGGGTTGGTGGTCCCGGGACCCGATGATGGAGAGTTAGGATGGTTGACAGGTGGGTTATGGGGCCTGTTGGGGTGCAGGGGCAGCGCTGTGCCGCACGGCACGGAGGTACTCACTCAGCCCAAGGATGATGACACAGTTCACGGTAAACAAGTGGCTGGTTGGACGGCTCCCTCGGACGGCTGCGGTGTTGATGTTCCCTGCAAGTTAGCGGTGACTGTCTCTTTCCTGCACCTAAATACCGTTGTTGGTAGCGATGGATTCCCACCGGTAACCCGCTCCCCAGCTTGGATATGAGCCGGAGGAGCCCCTCTTTTGCCCGCAGGCGCTGGCCCTGAGAAACTGGTGCCTTGGTGGTGGCGGTGTCTCTCCAATATGGTTGGACGGTTGCCTTCAATCGGGACTTTGGCTGTTGGGAGACCCAGGAGGTCCCCTTCACTGACGGATTTGGCAAATTCACGGCGACTCCTAGCCTTGCCAGGCTCTGAAAGGCCCCTGCCAATGGTGCTGGCTTCTCTTCGTATACCGCTCCGGTACCGCCGGGCCACCACCCGTCCACGATCCTTTCGGCAACCTCCGATCAGCCTCTCCTGCAAACGGTCACCGCCGTCTGCCAACCTTGCTGTCTCAGTCCGGGGCACACACCCGGACCAACTTCAGGCTCTTAACTGTCACTTTCTCTTCCACCTTAACGCCTCTCTCTTGCTCCTCTACCACTTTACTTCAACTCTAAAACTCATCTTCAACTAATCTGCCTGGTTTTCCCGCCTCCAGGGCTGTGAACTCCTCGGTGTGTGGAGCCAACCGCCTGGCCCACCCCCTGCTGGAAGGCAACAAGGGTTTTGTGTTCTGGCCTTGGTGTTCCTGCAGGGAATGTGGGGTGTGTGGTGGTGTCATGACCTGTGACCCCTGGCTTGCCCAGGGCGTCACAGGAACATCTCCTTACCTGCCTCCACCGGCAATGTGGAAGGAAGGAGGTGGGCAGGATGTTTACATCCCGCTCATCTCCGCCCCTCCGCTTCTATTGGCCGCCTGCCGTGTGACGTCGCTGTGACGCCGCACGACCCGCCCCCCTTAGGAAGGAGGCATGTAAGATGAAGGTGTAGGTACCTTCTTCACACGTGTGCACATGGAATAAACTATATGGAAATTTATATTGAAGAGTGCCTTCTTTCCTGCGCTGGATCTCATCTTACATGCTTGCAGCTGCCCAGCCGATTGTCCGTGCTGCAGAGAGAGGGCCTGGAGACTTGGAGTGGGTGAGCTGAATTCCTTTGTCATTCATTACTTAGGAAGGAGGCGGGTCGCCGGCCAGAGCGACGTCGCCGGGCAGGTTTGTGCGTGTGAAGCTGCCGTAGTGATAATGTTCGCTACGGCAGCTATCACAAGATATCGCATGTGCGATGGGGGCGGGTACTATCGCGCTCGGTATCGCTAGCATTGGCTAGCGATGTCGCAGCGTGCAAAGTACCCCTTACAGTTTTTGCAATTTCAAAGATGGTAAAAGGTCAGATTTATCATACAACTTAAGATTTTGAATAAAGGTGGCAAGTGCTTCAAATTTATTTGTAAGTCTTTCTTGTAATTAGAATTTTAAAAACTACAAGCAGGATTTGTGATGGTCTTCAAATTCAAAAGGGGTCTTTACACGCTACGATATCGCTTACGTATTATCGTCGGGGTCAGGTGTTTGTAACGCACATCCGGCGCCGTTAGCGACATCGCAGCGTGTGACACGTACGAGCGACCTTAAACGATCGCAAAACAGGCAAAAATCGCTGGTTTTGGAGAGGTCGTCCTAAAACCAAAAATCGTTGCAAGCTTATTAGCGATGTTGTTCCTCGTTCCTGCGGCAGCACACATCACTATGTGTGACACCGCAGGAGCAACGAACATCTCCTTACCTCCGCCCACCGGCAATGCGGAAGGAAGAAGGTGGGCGGGATGTTATGTCCCGCTCATCTTCTCCCCTCCGCTTCTATTGGATGGCCGCTTAGTGACTTGGCAGTGACGTGGCTGTGACGCTGAACGCACCTCCCCCTTGAAGGAGGGATTGTTCGGCGGTCACAGCGACGTCGCCGACAAGGTATGTGCGTGTGATGCTGCCGTAGCGATAATGTTCGCTACGACAGCGATCACACAATATCGCACGTACGACGGGGGCGGGTGCTATCGCGCTCGACATCTCTAGCCGATGCTAGCGATATCGCAGCCTGTATGTAAAGCCCGCTATAGACTAATCAATGAGTCAAATTTCTCAAACAATAGGAATGATATTTAAGCTTCTGCCTGGCAGTTATGCCGGAATCGTCAAGAAATTCTAGGGTAGCCAGGCCGCAGATATTAGTGAGGAAATGGTTCACAACCCCCCCAAAAGGTAAAATATGGGTAGTAATATAAGCACCGAGAGGGAATTATCATTGACCATTTCTTACTGTTGGTAAAACATTGTCATGAATGTGGTAAATGATTAATCAAGCATCAGATAAAGTGATAATGGTTAATAGAATTTTACTTGGTTTTATTCCTTTCAGAACCGTAAATGCTGTAATTATCTTTAGGGCACTTCTACTCTTTGTCCTTGTTTTTTTTCCTTGTTTTTTTTTATGTTTACACGATGATGAAATGTTTTGTAACATCTCATTAATAAGTGAGAGGCCATGTTACCTTTTAGTAATAAAAGTACCAGTATTTGCATATGTACATGACATCTGAATATAATATGGACCCTCACTACAGCAAATATATTGTAATATCCAAATAGCCACAGCTCTCACAGGGAAATGTTAGACAAGTGTATTTTGGGATTTGCGATTAGAAGACACTGCATCTTTGTCACTGTGTAATAGTCACAGGACAGGGAGGGGTTACATTTCTAAGTATTTATTCTCTAATGGAAATAAAGTAATCTCTTAATATGAGAACAAATTACTTCCATACACAACTTAGTCCACTATACCACATACAAGGGATAAATACCACCACACCATGACCAGACCACATATTACCACCACGTGGTGACTGAATAATACCACATAAAGGGCACAAATGCCACCCTACCATGACAAGACAACATATTATCACCAAATAGTGACTGAATAATGCCACATATACGACACTAATATCACCACACCATATCCAGACCATATATTATCACCAAATAGAGACTGAATAAGACCACATAGAAGAAACAAATATTGCCACACCATAACCAAACCATATATTACCAACACATAGTGACCGAATAATACCACATACAGGGGACAAATACCACCACACCGTGACCAGACCATGTCATATCACCACATAGTGACCAAATAATATCACATACAGGGGACAAATACAGCCACACCGTGACCAGACTATGTCATATCATCACATAGTGACTAAATAATACTAATCATACTGATAATAATACTAATCATGAATAAGAACCAAAATAATTATAACAATAATATTACCATCACAGGAGCTCTGTGTATACTGAATAGTGTACAGGTAATACGCAGATCACCAGTGATAATATACAAGGAGGTCTGTATACAGTGTAGAGCAGGGGTGGGAGATTAGGTTTTCCCATTGGCCACATGAGAACGTGTGACTGTTATGAAGGCCAATCCAATAGGCTGAAATTATTATTTTTTAAAAATTAACATATTAGTCATATTCTTATTTAATAATTAGTGATGGGTAAACTCATAGATATCCCAGATTGGCAGGACTAACCGGACTTAAAAAAAATAATCGGTTCTGAACTTCTGACCCGAAATTGATCCCGGATATCTGGCTGGACGCTGGTCCCCATATAAGTCTATGAGGACTAGAATCCATTGATTAAAAATGGTGGTAGAAGGGATAGGGGGATAGGAGCAGGCACGTTATACTTACTGAGGCTACAGCATGGCTGTAACTGCTCCCGCAGCCACACATTCAGTTCCAGAGCCATGCATTAGGCTCATGCATATGCATTGCTTTCCCAGCCCACTGGCATCTGTAATTGGTTGCAGTAAGACGCGCCCCCACGCTCAGTGTCAGCATGTCAACTGACTGCTTCCATTTACAGGCGCTATGGGCATCCATCATTATTTTATATAAATAAAACAATTAGTGTAGGGTCCCCCCATATTATGAGACCCAGCACAAATAAAGCAGATGGCTACAGGCTGCAGCCCCCAACCATGTGCTTATCTTGGCTGTGTATCTTGGCTGTGTAATAAGAGGAACCACATACGGCTTTTTTTTTTTTAATTATTTAAATAAATAATATAAAAAACGACGTGAGGTCCCTCCCAATTTTGATACACAGCCATGATAAAGCCCACCAGCTAGGAGCTTGTATTCTCAGGCTGGGGAGACCCAACCTAAAAGTAGCAGCCTGCAGCCGCCCAGGATTGTTACATCCATTAGATGGCTATGACTAGTTGCCAGGGGCATTAGTTCCCCCGGCTAGTCTGCCCACATAGCATGTTAGCCTGCCCCTGTGAGCGTGCTAAAATGCTATTCAATACCCAGCTTCACAACATGGCTGTGCATACCTCTCAGAATTGCACATGTCCAAAGCTGGGTTCAGCCTCTATACCTTTTTGATGCTGGGACTTGGGCTGGGACCATGAGACCCATGGTTATTGCAAGCCCCCCAGCCTAAAAATAGAAGCCTGCAGCTGCCCAGGATTGTCCTATATACAAAATGGTGCCATTGAAAAATACAACTCCTCTCCCAAAAAAACCCCCTCATTATAGTAGAGTGAATTTCCTAAAGTTTATTTCAGGGAGATTTTCTCAATACTTTAACTCTAATACTATAATACCAGAAAAATACAAGTTTGGACTATTGGAACGTGAGTCTGAAGAAAAAAAGGAAGACAACAATTGATTCTTAAGGCCCCCACATGGTTAAATACCGCTAGTTGATTTATCCCTTCTTCCATCGATCCATGTGTTGCTTATTTATTGTTTTAATGTTTTGTTTATTGAAGCAAAAGAAAAATAAAAATACACAAACAATAGAAATCACAGATTTGACTAATACAATCACATTTGCATCAGACGCTTTCCATTTCAACTACATAGCTCAGATTACGTATGTGCTGTCCGAGCCATCAAAATAATAAACTTAACTATCTAGTATTGGGAAAGCCCTAATTAACTTAGTATTCTGGTTTCTGTTTTAATATGCAACAATTTTTAACAACAAGTATCCTAGATACTAGAGGTAGGGGGGGATCTAGAATCTAGGAGAGCGAACTTCGTCGCATGAAATTCAGTTACAGGATTAGAGTTAGAGGGTTCAAGAGACGAAAGGGAAGGGGAAAGAAATAGAAAGGAGAGAAGAAAGGAGAAGATTTTGGTCTTGGATCCATTCAGTTCGTGGTAAGGATGTTTAGACAACTGTCATTCATCACAACGGTGAGGGGAAGGGTAACTTACAGTCCCCTATGCTACCGTCTGCAAAGTTACTATTGAAAATTGCGGTTTAGACTTATAGGTCTGCCAAGCCTTCCAGACCTGAAGGAAAGAGAGCATATTTTGACGCGAAAGGGCTGAGAGTTCTTCGACGTGATACAATTGATCAATCTTCAGCAAAAGCTGTGTGAGAGTAGGAATTTTCGTTGTGCGCCACAATTGGGCTATGAGAAGTTTACACGCTGAGCCTACAAATGACGCCAGTTTTGAAGTAGCTTTGTCTTTAGGCCACATTGGGAAGTTCAGAAGCATTTGTCCAGGTTCCAGAACCCCCTGCTTGCCTGTGAGGTCATATATTAACTTTGATGCCATCCGCCAGAAGGTCTGGACTATCGGACAAGACCACCAAACATGTAAATATGTTCCCTTGTCTCTCTCGCATCGCCAGCATTGATCTGAGTTGGAAGAGCTCCATGTACTAGACGAGGTGGGGACAATGTACCATCTCGCAATCACTTTAAACGAGTTCTCTTGAACTCTCACACAACACGACGGGCCATGTGAGGCATTATAAATCTGGCTCGTTTGTAAATCAGTAAATATAGTGCTCAGATCCCTTTCCCATCTTAGTATATATGCTCTCTTTACCACCAGATTTTTTGTAAGCAGGGTCTGGTACAGGTTAGAAAGAATTTTCCTGGGAGTCCGGGTTTGCATGCAAAACGATTCAAAAGTAGTTAAAGGTCTGTCAAGATGAGTGTGAGGTAGTAATTAGAGATGAGCGAACCGGTCCCAGTTCGGCTCGAGGCCGGTTCGCCGAACGGGGGTCCCGTTCGAGTTCGGTTCGTCGAACGTTCGACGAACCGAACTCGAACGTATAGGCTATAATGGGAGGCAATCACAAACACATAAAAATGCATTATAAATGTACACAAACAGTTAATAAACATTGCCATAACACTTACCAGTCCTCGCGATCCCTTCTGCACTCTGTCTCCTGCCGCTATTCCATCCGATGATCGCTGAATCCTCCCGGTGACCTGCACTGCCAGCAGAGATGCAGGACCTATCGTGACGTCAAAATAGCCATGTGACCAGTCACGTGGCTATTATCTCATTGGCTACAGACTGGTCACATGACTATGACACGTCATGTAGGACCTGCGAGTGCATCTCTCCGGTACACGGTGCACATATGTGTGTCGCCGTGTACCGGCGACATGCTCTAGCACACGGTCGACTCCCCGTTCCGTTAGCGACCGGCTGACACAGCCGGTCATTAACGGAGATCACCGTTGCCATAGCAACGCAGTTAGCGGTGACGTCACCGCTAACCGCGGCTCCGAGAGCACCGTTGCTATGGTAACGCGTCTGTCAGCGTTACCGCTAGCAGCCAGCAGTGATCACTCACGGAGTGAAGGCTGCACGCTGCTTCCCGATTGTAGTGATGATTGTAGTGAGGATGGAGGTTCCCCAGCCCCAAGTGATGAGCTGGTGAATCTCATCCTTCCTCACTACAATCGTCACTACTACTACACTAGTGATGATTGTAGTGAGGATGGAGGTTCCCCAGCCCCAAGTGATGAGCTGGTGAATCTCATCCTTCCTCACTACAATCGTCACTACTACTACACTAGTGATGATTGTAGTGAGGATGGAGGTTCCCCAGCCCCAAGTGATGAGCTGGTGAATCTCATCCTCACTACAATCGTCACTACTACTACACTAGAAAGAAAGAAGACAGAAGAGCAGGATCGTGGAGGGCTGACAGGGGGTAATAAAGATGGAGTCTCTAATGTGTCTGTGTATTTATTTCTATTAAAGTATTTTTTCTCTGTGTGGTGTCTTTTTTTTAACCCTTTATTGGAGATTCTTAATGGCCGGGTCAAACGTGCCTGACATTAAGAATCTCTGGCTTAATACTGGCTGGTAAAACAAAGCCAGTATTAACTCATGATTACCCAACAAGCCACCCAGCTCCAGGGCTGTTGGAAGAGTTGGATACAGCGCCAGATGATGGCGCTTCTATGAGAGCGCCATTTTCTGGGACGGCTGCGGACTGAAATCCGCAGCAGAGGCGCCCACAAACCTCGGGCTAACCTGTGCTGCGGATTCCAATCCCCAGCTGCCTAGTTGTACCCGGCTGGACACAAAAATGGGGCGAAGCCCACGTCATTTGTTTTTTAATTATTTCATGAAATAAGTGAAATAATTAAAAAAAACGGGCTTCCCTATATTTTTGGTTCCCAGCCGGGTACAAATAGGCAACTGGGGGTTGGAGGCAGCCCGTGGCTGCCTGCTGTACCTGGCTAGCATACAAAAATATGGCGAAGCCCACGTCATTTTTTTGGTGGGCAAAAAACTTCTGCATACAGTCCTGGATGGAGTATGCTGAGCCTTGTAGTTCTGCAGCTGCTGTCTGCTCTTCTCCATACAGACAGACAGCAGCTGCAGAACTACAAGGCTCAGCATACTCCATCCAGGACTGTATGCAGAAGTTTTTTGCCCCCTGAAAAAATTATGTGGGCTTCGCCATATTTTTGTATGCTAGCCAGGTACAGCAGGCAGGTACGGCTGCCCCCAACCCCCAGTTGCCTATTTGTACCCGGCTGGGAACCAAAAATAAAGGGAAGCCCTTTTTTTATTATTTCATGAATTTCATGAAATAATTAGAAAACAAATGACGTAGGCTTTGCCCCATTTTTGTGTCCAGCCAGGTACAACTAGGCAGCTGGGGATTGGAATCCGCACCACAGGTTGGCCTGAGCTTTCTGGGCCCCACTGCTGCGAATTGCAGTCTGCAGCCGCCTCAGAAAATGGCATTTTCATAGAAGCGCCATCTTCTGGCGCTGTATCCAACTCTTCCAGCACCTGCCTGCTATACCTGGCTAGCATACAAAAATATGGCGAAGCTCACGTCCTTTTTTTGTAGTTTTTTGGCAAAAAAAATAAAAAATGCTTCCCTGGATTTTCCATTGCCAGTGAAGGTAACACCAAGCAGTGGGGGTTAGCAGCCAGTAGCTGCTTGGATTACCCTTAGCTAGCAATACAAAAAATGCAGCGGGAGCCCATATATATTTTTTTTAATTATTTATTTAAATAACTAAAAATAAAATGGGCTTCCCTGTATTTTGATTGCTGGACATCACAGTGCTGTAAAAATAAATCTTTAAAAAAATGACGTAGCGCTCCGCGGTATTTTTGATTCTCAGCGCAGATAAAGCAGACAGCTATGGGTTGCCACTCCCATCTGCCTGCCGTTACCTTGGTTGGCAATCAAAATACAGGGAAGCCCATTAACTTTTTCTATTTAAAAAATAGTTAAAAAAAAAAATGACGTTGGGTCCCCCCATTTTTGATAGCCAGCTAGGGTAATGCAGACAGCTGTAGCCTGAAAACCACAGCTGGCAGCTTTACCGTGGTTGGGGATCCAATGTGGAGGTCCCCTCAGGCTCTTTTTTATAATTATTTTATAAATATTAATAATTACACAATAAAAGTAGGGTCCCCCCCAAATTGGATCACCAGCCAAGGTAAAGCGGACAGCTGTGGTCTGGTATTCTCAGGGTGGGAAGGTCCATAGTTATTGGGCCTTCACAGCCTAAAAATAGCAGGCTGCAGGCACCCCAGACGTGGCGCATCCACTAGATGCGCCAATCCTGGCGCTTCACCCCAGCTCATCCCGTGCCCTGGTGCAGTAGCAAACGGGGTAATAAATCGGGTTGATACTAGCTGTAAAGTCACCTGAGATCAAGCCCAGCAGTTTGTGATGTCATGACGTCTATTAGATACCCAACATCATAAACTGTCAGTACTAACAAAAACAAAAAATCAACAAAAGAAATTTATTTGAAAAAACAGTCCCCAAAACATTTCCTCTTTCACCAATTTATTGTAAGAAAAAAAATAAAGGGGTCCCACGACGACTCTGGACCGTCTAGAATATGGGGGGGAGACACTCAGGGAACGTATCCCCCATTTTCTAGGAGTGCGGACCCTTCATGTGAGGAGTGTGGGTGCAATGAATCTGCACTCACTCTCCCCGGGTCCACAGCAGCAGAGTCCATGTCGTAATGGTTGCTACCAAAGCTGCAATGCCCTGCTCATGAGGTAAGGGCATGCCTAATCAGGAGAACTACTGTAGAGGAAGCTCTGCTCACTGGTATATAGGTGCTCAGAGGTAATAATAGATAAAATTAGTGAGTAACCTCGGCACTCTAAATCTCCCAGACTAAGTCAGTAAGTCACAATGGATAGTAATGCAAAATCACTTTTTATTGGTCCGTATTAAGAAATTTTTTTTTTTCATAAGCATATATGTTTTTGTCCAAAACAAGTTACAAATGACGTTTCGGCCTGAGCCTTCGTCAGATTGGACTTATCTGCATGTAATCATGAAAAATGACAATAATCAGTATCACATAAGAGTGAGAGAACAATAACATAAACTCGAACAATGTAGAGGTACAATTGGCATGCAGCAAAAAAATTGCAACACAGCAAAAAATGAAACACATGATACAAATGTCATAATACAGTACAAGGACAATATAGTAATGACAAATATGGGGTTAGAGTAGGCTTAGACAGCTCTGGTACGAAAGAGATGTCAATCATAAAGTAACATGTGCAGTAGGTGTAGAGCTACAGTATGCATGGCAGAGCTAATGGGTAGACCGACCATAGAAAAAGAACGAAGAAAAAGTGGAGAAAAAGTGGAGAAAAAGTGGAGAAAAAGTGGAGAATAAGTGGAGAAAAAAATGGAGAATAAGTGGAGAAAAAGTGGAGAAAAAGTGGAGAAAAAGTGGAGAAAAAGTGGAGAAAAAGTGGAGAAAAAGTGGAGAATAAATGGAGAATAAATGGAGAAAAAGTGGAGAAAAATTGGAGAACAAGTGGAGAAAAAGTGGAGAAAAAGTGGAGAAAATAATGGAGAAAAAGTGGAGAAAAAGTGGAGAATAAATGGAGAAAAAGTGGAAAAAAAGTGGAGAAAAAGTGGAGAAAAAGTGGAGAAAATAATGGAGAAAAAGTGGAGAAAAAGTGGAGAATAAATGGAGAAAAAGTGGAAAAAAAGTGGAGAAAAAGTGGAGAAAAAGTGGAGAAAATAATGGAGAAAAAGTGGAGAAAAAGTGGAGAATAAATGGAGAAAGAGTGGAGAAAAAGTGGAGAAAAAAATGGAGAAAAAGTGGAGAAAAAGTGGAGAATAAGTGGAGAATAAATGGAGAAAAAGTGGAGAAAAAGTGGAGAATAAATGGAGAAAAAGTGGAGAAAAAGTGGAGAAAAAGTGGAGAATAAGTGGAGAAAAAGTGGAGAAAAAAATGGAGAAAAAGTGGAGAAAAAGTGGAGAATAAATGGAGAATAAATGGAGAAAAAGTGGAGAAAAAGTGGAGAAAAAGTGGAGAATAAGTGGAGAAAAAAATGGAGAAAAAGTGGAGAATAAGTGGAGAATAAGTGGAGAAAAAGTGGAGAAAAAGTGGAGAAAAAGTGGAGAATAAATGGAGAATAAATGGAGAATAAATGGAGAAAAAGTGGAGAAAAAGTGGAGAAAAAGTGGAGAAAAAGTGGAGAAAAAGTGGAGAAAAAGTGGAGAATAAATGGAGAAAAAGTGGAGAAAAATTGGAGAACAAGTGGAGAAAAAGTGGAGAAAATAATGGAGAAAAAGTGGAGAAAAAGTGGAGAATAAATGGAGAAAAAGTGGAGAATAAGTGGAGAATAAATGGAGAAAAAGTGGAGAAAAAGTGGAGAATAAGTGGAGAATAAGTGGAGAAAAAGTGGAGAAAAAGTGGAGAAAAAGTGGAGAAAAAGTGGAGAAAAAGTGGAGAAAAAGTGGAGAAAAAGTGGAGAAAAAGTGGAGAAAAAAATGGAGAAAAAGTGGAGAATAAATGGAGAAAAAGTGGAGAAAAAGTGGAGAACAAGTGGAGAACAAGTGGAGAACAAGTGGAGAAAAAGTGGAGAATAAGTGGAGAATAAGTGGAGAATAAATGGAGAAAAAGTGGAGAAAAAGTGGAGAAAAAGTGGAGAAAAAGTGGAGAATAAGTGGAGAATAAGTGGAGAATAAGTGGAGAAAAAGTGGAGAAAAAGTGGAGAAAAAGTGGAGAATAAGTGGAGAAAAAGTGGAGAAAAAGTGGAGAAAAAGTGGAGAAAAAGTGGAGAACAAGTGGAGAACAAGTGGAGAACAAGTGGAGAACAAGTGGAGAAAAAGTGGAGAAAAAGTGGAGAAAAAGTGGAGAATAAATGGAGAAAAAGTGGAGAAAAAGTGGAGAAAAAGTGGAGAAAAAGTGGAGAATAAATGGAGAAAAAGTGGAGAAAAAGTGGAGAAAAAGTGGAGAAAAAGTGGAGAAAAAGTGGAGAAAAAGTGGAGAAAAAGTGGAGAAAAAGTGGAGAAAAAGTGGAGAATAAATGGAGAATAAATGGAGAAAAAGTGGAGAAAAAGTGGAGAAAAAGTGGAGAAAAAGTGGAGAATAAATGGAGAAAAAGTGGAGAAAAAGTGGAGCACCCTTTGGTGCCTTTCATGTGGCACTAAGGGGTGCTTAGCTTTGTATTTAGCCAAAAAAATGAAAAAAAAAAATGACGTAGGGTTCCCCCTAGTTTTGTAGCCAGCTAGGGTAAAGCAGACGGCTGTAGCCTGCAGACCACAGCTGGCAACCTCACCTTGGCTGGTAATCCAAAACTGAGGGCACCCCATGCTGTTATTTTAAATTAAATAAATAATTTAAAAAAAAAAAACACGTAGGGGTCCCCCAAAATTGGATCACCAGCCAAGGTAAAGCAGACAGCTGGGGCCTGATATTCTCAGACTAGGGAGGTCCATGGTTATTGGACTCTCCCAAGCCTAAAAATAGCAGGCCGCAGCCGCCCCAGAAGTGGCGCATCCATTAGATGCGCCAATCCTGGTGCTTCGCCCCAGCTCATCCCGCGCCCTGGTGCGGTGGCAAACGGGGTAATATATGGGGTTAATACCAGATGTGTAATGTCACCTGGCATCAAGCCCTGGGGTTGGTGAGGTCAGGCGTCTATCAGATACCCGACATCACCAACCCAGTCAGTAATAAAAAAAAATAGACGACAAACACATTTTTATTTGAAAAAACACTCCCCAAAACATTCCCTCTTTAACCAATTTATTAGAAAGAAAAACAAATCCAGGTCTGGTGTAATCCAAGGGGTTGCCATGACGATCCACACTGTCCCAGTCAATGAAGAGCAGGATGTTCCCCATTGGCTGGGAGAGCAATGCAGTGACCTGAGCTAACATCAATGGGTCAGCCCAGGTCACTGCAGGGGATGACAAGTGCTGCTGTCAGCGAGGTACATTACCTGCGCTGATCTCCAGCACACTGACAGCCCCTGTCACTGAGGTCAATGACCGGCGCCTTCACATCAAGTATCGCAAGAGGTCCGTGACGTCACCGCCAGTGTCAGTCTCGGGTCGGAAGCGAGAGGTGATGTGACAAGCGGCGGCCATGGAGGACAGTGACAGCGCTGAGGTCGGGATGGCGGGACTTCATCACCGCAGGTAAGCCGAGCGGGGGGGGGGGGGTGAGAGTGTGTGCGTGTGTGTGTGTGTGTGTATATGTATGTATACATGCCGCGGGCAGGAGGGGGCGGAGTGAGCTGAGCGGGAAGTGTGGGCTTCCTGCACGTAACTAAGATATACATCGGGTTACTAACCAAAGCGCTTTGCTTGGATACCCGATGTTTATCTTGGTTACCAGCTTGTGGCAGGCTGCCAGCGATGGCTCCTGCACACTGTAGCTGGGAGGGGGGGGGTGTACGTGAGTGAGAGTGTGTGTGTGTGTGTGTGTATGTATGTATACATGCCGCGGGCAGGAGGGGGCGGAGCGAGCTGAGCGGGGAAGTGTGGGCTTCCTGCACGTAACTAAGATAAACATCGGGTTACTAACCAAAGCGCTTTGCTTGGATACCCGATGTTTATCTTGGTTACCAGCTTCTGGCAGGCTGCCAGCGATGGCTCCTGCACACTGTAGCTGTAAAAAGCCCTGCTTTTTGCTGCTAGAACCGTTCTCGAACGTATCTAGAACTATCGAGCTTTTGCAAAAAGCTCGAGTTCTAGTTCGATCTCGAACAGCCCCAAAAATCACTCGAGCTTAGAACTGGAGAACCTCGAACCGCGCTCAACTCTAGTAGTAATGGATGAATCACATATTTTAACTTTGTATGATGAAGAAATGTGAGCTTAGAGAGGCCTGGGTTCATACCCATCTCCTGGTCAGAAATCAAAGAGCCGTCCACCAAGAGATCAGCTATCGGAACATTCACATTGGTCAGAAATGTGGATTTCGTGGACGCGGCTTGGTTTACATCAGCATCTAATATGTCGGAAACTTGGGTTAAAGGGGAGAGGGGCGGGGCCAGTATCTCTCTGTTTTCCTTCCATTTGTGCAATAGAATTCTCGTAAGCTCATTTGTGACAGATCTTTTATCCCTCTGGTTAGCAGGGGAAAGTAGCATAGCTCATAGAGGAGTAGGGGCTAGGTATTCTTCTATGGATATCCACAATTTAGTCGGTGGGCGTCTGATCCAGTCTACCGTTCTAGACAGGACGGCGGCTTGGTAGTATACCGATATGTTGGGTAGCCCCATGCCCCCCCTGTCCCTTGGGAGGTTCAATGTTTGAAAGTTGATTCTCGGTTTATGTTTGTCCCAGACGTAGTTGGAAATTAAAGAGTTACATTGAGAGAGAAAAGCTGCGGGGATTGGAATGGGTAGCATTTGAAAAAGGTAAATAAACTTTGGAAGTATAATGCTTTTAATTATATTTTTCCGACCCATCCACGAAAGGAAGGGAGCCTTCCACGAGGCTATTTGTGTGGTAAGTTTAGGAAGAAGGGGCTTGTAGGTGAGATCAAATAGGGACTTGAAGGTTTTCCCTATCTTAATGCCTAAGTATGTTATATGACTATTTGGCCACCGAAAAGGGAACGTGTTTTGGAGAGATTTAGTGACTTTACTGGCGACATTAATGCTTAATGCTTCTGATTTGGATAGGTTTATTTTGAAGTTGGACCATCGGCCATATTCCTCTAATAATTTCATAAAGGCAGGGAAACCCCTCTCTGGCTTGGACATTACCACCAACAAGTCATCGGCAAAGGCGGCGGACTTGTGGTGAACTCCCTGCAGATTAAACCCCCCAATGTCCCGATCCTGTTGAATGGAGGTTAGCAATGGCTCCATGACCAAAACAAAGAGTAGGGGGGGATAAGGGGCAACCCTGCCTTGTGCCATTTTTAATGTCAAAAGGGTTGGTGAGAGTATTATTTATTTTAATCCTGGCTGTGGGGGATGTGTACATCTGTAGGATTGCGCGTGTGGTATCTGGAGGAAAGTGGAAGGCCTCCAGCGTCTCCCGCAAGAAGGTCCAGTCCACCCTATCAAATGCCTTCTCGGCATCCGTTCCCAGCAGGACTAGAGGCAGCTTATGTGTCCTGGCGAATTGCATTAGGTTTATTACTCTTAGTGCGTTATCCTTCCCCTCTCTACCTCTGACAAAACCTGATTGTTCTGGGGAGATGAGATCTGGAAGGATATCTGCCACTCGATTGGCAATTAAACTAGCATATATCTTTAGGTCTACATTCAAGAGTGAGATGGGCCTATAGTTTCCACAACACTCCGGATCTTTCCCGTCTTTGTGTATTAATGATATATGTGCCTCTAGTGCTTGCTTGGGTATAGGGTCGCCATGTAGAAGGGCGTTGCATGAAGCTAATAGATGATCCCCCAGAATATCAAAGAATTTCTTATAATAGATAATGGGGAGGCCATCTGGACCTGGAGCCTTCCCCACGGGGCTCCTGGACAGGATGGACTGAACCTCAGCCCGGGAGAACGGTTTTTCTAAGGACGCCTGCTGTGTTTTAGAAAGTTTCGGAAGATTCAATTTAGTTAAGTAGTTTTGTATACCACATTTCCTCTTGTCTCTCTCCAATGCCGACTCTTCTGTTCGAATTTGATATAAATTTTTGTAAAAACGAAGAAATTCATTCGAGATTTGAGAATAGTCTTGCGTACGGTGCCCCTGTGAGGTTTTAATTGCATGTATGAACGTGCGAGCCTGTCTTTTTTTTATCATGGACATCATAAGCTTGGAAGCCTTATCCCCATGGAGGAACATACGATTCCTCCAGCTGAGATAAAACTTTGCCGATTGCCTATTAAGTATATCCCTGAGTTCCACACGCTTCGCAGTCAATTGTTCTAATGTCTGTTGGGAGAGGGACTTCTTATGCTGGGCCTCCAATGTGGCTATTTCAGCATACAGAGTCTGCAAGAACAATTTCCTCTGCTTGTTGAGATGTGAGGAGATGGAAATCAGTTCTCCCCTAATGACCGACTTATGCGCTTCCCACAGCATTGGGGCCGCAATATCTGGTGTCTTGTTCTCTGCAAAATAATTATGGAGACATTCAGATATGCGTTTCTTATTTTCTTCCGAGGAGAGAATTGATTCATTCAATCTCCACGTACGATGTAGCCAGTACGGCCTCAGGAGTGAGAAACTAACTGAAACATAAGCATGGTCAGAGTAGGGTATAGAATGGATCTCTGAGTCATTGACATTGGGTAGTAAATGCCTAGGTAGAAAAATGTAGTCTAGTCTGTGATATGATTTGTGGGGATTTGAGAAGAATGTAAAGTCTGTGGTTGTGGGGTGCTGATAGCGCCAGATATCAATCAAAGAGAGGGAATGAAGAGAGCATTTAATCCGAGATAGGTCCCTTAAAGAGAGGTGACTTTTTTTGCAGTGGAATCCAGCTTGGGCTCCATAGCCACATTAAAGTCACCGCACAATATTGGAGTACCTTCTGAAAAAATGCAGAATTTTTTGAGCGTGGACATCAACCATCGAATCTGTTTGACATTTGGGGCATATACATTCCCTAGGGTTATCATAGAGCCGGCCAACATACCCTTGACGAAAATAAATCGGCCCTCTGGGTCAGTAGCGACATCTTGAGCCAGGAAGGGTATATCTTTAGCGAGGGCTATGGAAACCCCTCTAGATCCCCTACGTGGGGAGGGAGCATGGAACCAATTGTTGTAGTGTGCTTTGTCAAAGCTTGGGATTTTGCCGTCACGGAAATGCGTTTCTTGGAAGAATATCATGTCTGCGTGTCTCTTTTTCAGGCTATGCAAAGTCTGTGACCTTTGTACGGGGGAATTTAATCCATGTGCATTAAGGCTTATTGCCGTAAATACCTTATGATGTGATGCCATGATGATACAAACGGGAGGACAATCTGTTCTTTTCCCATCGAGATGAATGGACCAGACCTAAGACCAGAGGGAGAGTAGAAAAGATAGAGAGACTAGGGAGTAGAGAGAGGTTCAAAAGAGAGCAGGGTATTAGTATCAACATATTCAACTATGTGAAATTCAAACAAAAAAGAATGTGCATCAAGAGGGAGCAAAAAGTGCAAAACCCCTGTAATAACTTCGTGTTTTAAGCTAGCATAAACAGTTATATACTTCAATAGGCCCAATCAAAGACCCCTTCAGGGGGGCTCGCCTTCAGAGTTCATCTGGAGTTTCTTCGCCGCTTTACGCCTGGATCTATGGGTCTTTGGGGTGAGGCTATGCCATGGTGCCGGATCTGGAAGCATTTGTAATGTAGATGCCGAACGATGAATTTCCAGCTCCGGGTATTTCTCCAATGTGATCCCCAAATCTTCACAGATCCGTCTTATCTCCGCAGAAGTTTTGGCTTGATAGTGTTTTCCATTAGCAGTTATAGCGATGCCGAATGGGAATAACCAGCGGTACGGAAACTGGCGTTGGCGTAACACTGTTGTGAAGAGTTGTAGCAATCTTCTTTTGGTCATGGTGGTGGAAGCAAGGTCCTGAAAAATCAGAATTTTAGAGCCTTCATGACTTATAGACTCCGCTTCTCTGGCTTTTTAAGAATAAGTTCTTTAATTCGGTAATCCAGGAAGCGGCATATAACATCCCTTGGTGGTTCCCCTTGTTTAGGACGAGGTCTCAAAGATCTATGAGCTCTTATCAGCTCTAATGGTGGAACAGGGTCAGAGTCCATCAGGTCAGTGAAGATGCCCTGCAGGGTCGGGATCAAAGCTTCATTTGCTACCGATTCTGGAAGACCCTTTAATCTGAGATTGTTTCGCCTTTCTCTATTCTCATGATCTTCCAGAATGGCATGAATTTGATTGATGTTGTCCTCCTGTTGGCGAAGACAGGAGATGACAGTGTTGGAAGTGGAGGTTATTGTGGCTTGGGCCGCTTCCAGGGATTCCACTCTGTGTCCAATTTGGCCGATTTCTTGTTTGATATCTGATAGCTCCCTTGCCACCGGTTCCAGCGCATTTTTAAGGATCCGTTTCATAAAGGATCTTGAGATGGGGAGACTCTTGCTATTATCAGCACCTTCAGTGTCACTTTCATCATCATCTATATCTTGTGCGTCGTTGGTAGACATGCTTTGGGGGCTGCCTGTTTTAGCGACAGCTGTATGGAAGTGTTTTTTGAGAAATTTATCGACATCAGCCTGGGTAGTAGATTTGACTGGTCTGGGCAGTGAGCTAGCTCGTGCGTTGCCGATTTTGACCATGTTAAAGTCAGACATATGAGGTGTTATGCTTGAGAGAATGAATAGTAGGGGTTAGGCCACTCCGCTCCCTCCAAATTGCACAGATTTTTAAAACATTATACTCCTTCAGGGAGGGGAAGGAGGCGAGAAGAGAGTGTCCCTATGTTGGAGGTACCACTGTGTGACCTCTCTCTATATCCTCTCCACCAAAAGGCCTCTCCTGTGGCCTCGGTGCCCGTGATGGTGTATGGAGCTGAAACTTAAGAGATTTTCTTGCTGCCAGTCCGCCTGCCACGCAATGGCGGCCCAGACCCAGATCGACAGGACACCCTGTAGTGTGTGGTGGGGGTACAGAGCCACCCCCTATGGCTCTTAGTGACCCTTTGTGTAATTGAAAAGGGGTCCCCTTAAACAGGGTCCGTTCCCCTATCTTCACCTTTCACCAGGCCCAAATCCGAAGCGGGGCAAACCTGCTCAGCGTCCTGCACCCAGCACAGTCCTCACTCGGCGTCTCCCCCCCAGCACCAGACTCTGCTCTCCCTGCAGACGAGTGCCCAGCAACGTGTCCGGCCTCAGATCCACGTGTGACAGCCGGCCGTGGAGGGGGACACTGAGGCGGCGGATGTCTGTGCTCGGGCCTGCGAGGTGCAGCAGACCGGCCTCGGGGCTCGTTGAGGGACCGTGGGGCGGGTGTGGGGATGGGTGTCTGGGGAATTCACACTCACCGCCCGATCTCTCCGATGGTCCCTGCGAGGTCTCTCAAAGTGCCGCCTGCACCCTCCGCGAGACTTCCGACCAGGCCCCAGAAACTCCGAGCAGCCGCCAGAGGATCAGACGCAGCTCGTGAACCACTCCGGACCCGCGTTCTTCAGGAGCTGGTAAGTGCTGGCGCCTTCTTTCCCCGCAGGTCTTCTGGGTTACCCCCGCATCCAGTGGAGTCACCGCACCGTCCCCCTTCTTCGGGTCCAAGCGGTCAGCCACTCAAGATGGCGGCGGCTCCTCTCCGCTCTGCACAGGACGCCGGGCCCGCCGACCAGCCCGGTCCAGTTCGGGTGTGGGGGGGGGTGATAGCAAGACCCCCGAACCCCACTCTGTTCAGTCTGGACCTGCTGATGTACTCCGGGTCTCCTCCAGCGTGCGGTTATCGCCTCAGGGGTCACACCGTTCGGGCCTCGCCGCCTCCAGTGTCCTTCCCGGTCTCAGTAATGAAAGGCTCCTTGAGGGTCTCAGCGTGGATGAGACTTGAAAATGGGGGTCTCCCCCGTCCAGGGGTGTTCTAGAGACGTGGATGATGGGATCCGGCAGATATAGTTACAGCAGGGGATCAGTATGTTAGCCGATGTTCAGGAGCTCCCTAATCCACATCTGCCTCAGACAGCGGCCATTTTGGACTCGTGTTGCTTATTTATAATGCATTCTCCTCATTTTACATTTTCCCCATTCCATACATGCCTAAGGCACGGCCAGCTGGGAAACCTATTTACTTATCCTGCACCCATGGAGTCCCTTTAATTCTTTTGTGGTGTATATTTTCGGTAAATTCCTGCAGTTATTAGATGTGATGATCGCCTCTGACGCAGCATTTTTTGTTTTATACTGCATGAAATACACAGCAGGCTTCGCATTGCTTGTCATTAGGGTAAAGGTCTGTAAGCGTACAGGCGGGGAGTGGAGCAAAACAGTATGACATGCAGACGATCCTGAGAATCTGCACATCTCCTGCAGGTACTCAAGGATCAGACATCTAAGGTAAGCAGGGACTCAAGCCTGGTCGGACAGCACAAGGGATCTTTTTGTTAGGTTCCTCCTCACCTCAAGGAAACCAGGGAATTACTAGTTTCTGTTTTTGATAACTTAATTGCCTGATATTGACATTTGTATAAGAAGGGAATCTCTCGAATTTGGACCATGCTCAATTTGCCAGAATAGAAAATTTTTGTAGGGTAACACTCGGTCTTATCCTCAGCAGGATCACTTTTTTTGTGATCTATTTTAACCCTTGTTTGCAAAAAATGTAGTTCTGTACTTTTGGCATATTAATTTATTGTATTTGTCTGCAGGTTCTTGGCATTTGTACGTCGTAACTTACTACTTCATATATTGTTTTTTTTGGGAAGGGGAGTTGATCATTGACGTTTGCCAAAAAGTTGCACGAAATATTGGCACGGGAATTAGCAACAGCAGCGTTTAGTGGAAGGGGTAGGTCCATCAGGGGTGAAACAATTTGGAAATTAGCATAAATTATGCTGCAGATCTAAGTCAGCTCATTTTGGCGTTGCTTTCCGGGTTTTATCCGTCATGTGTTGTTTTTATAGTTTGACGAGTGGCTTGATTGTTTTTGTCTCGTTATATACAAAGATTAAAGGTTAGTCCAGTAGTAGTAAAAACTACTAGATTGATGGAGGTGTGGGGTGGGTTTGATGGATCTATAGGTGGGTTTGATGAATCTATCTGTGGGTTTGATGGATCTATGGGTGGGTTTGATGGATCTATGGGTGGGTTTGATGGATCTATGGGTGGATTTGATGGATCTCTGGGTGGGTTTGATGGATCTATGGGTGGGTTTGATGGATCCATGGGTGGGTTTGATGGATCCATGGGTGGGTTGGATGGTTCTATGCGTGAGTTTGGTGGGTCTATGGAGCCACAATCAATTGCCAAAATATATGAGGCCGCTTTTATTTTTGCTCAGTGGGACAGCTGGAGATATCAGAGTCAGAGCTTTGTTTTTTCTATTAATTGCATAGAGAATGAATAGAGCGGTAGTATGTGTGTGAGACCACCGCTCCATAAAAATAGGGGACACTAAGCTCCATTCTGGGGATCATTGGCGATCTCAGTGGTAAATCACACCAATCTAGCACAACTATTACCACCTATCCAGTAATTCCTTATACCCGATTACTATTCGTGCAGCATCCCTGGAGGTAACGTGCCAGGACTTATACAGATGACATAGCAGTGGCTTGCAGCTGCTGCTTTCTGTGAGGTAAAACATTTCACTGTTTGTTAACATGTTTTACCTCACAGAAAGAATCAGCTATGAACTCTCTGTATACACTTTGCATGTGGTATGATCAGACCATGTCCCTGTACGGTCAGACACAGCCATTACACAGTACATAGCAGGGACACATATATAAGATTATCCCAGCACAGGAACATTTTTTTTTTAATATATCCAATTGTGAAACTTATTTTTATTCCAAGATCTATTAATCACAATGAACTTTGTTTGCGGGTCAACACCCTTAAGATAGTATTCTAAGCGCACAAAAACATTGTTAATTCCATTGTTCCCTGCAAATAGAATATCACTCTTTTTTGACAGTTCATCTGTTTACACTGGATGATGTGCTGTCGAGAACAATGATTTTGTGGCTACATGAATAGTCCAAGCAAAACACTCGTTCATTGGGTGATTGCTGGCGTACAAGCTGAAAATTGGTGACCGATCATTTACAATCATTGGTGCGTCTAACTGAGCGTTAAGAAATTCAATAGTTAGATGTGTGTTGTTTATAGACAATGTAATATGACCAGATATATCTGGCAGGGCTTATCTACTACTTTACTCATAGTGAAGGAATGTGTATTAGAGCTCAAAATGCTTGGCCTTCACTCTCCAGACACCATGGTAAAGTTCACAATCCTTGCCCTCCAGTATCCTGACACCATGGTAAAGCTCACAACGCTAGACCTTTACTCTCCCGACACCATGGTAAAGCTAAGAACACTAAACCTCCACTCTCCCAATACCATGGTAAAGTTCACAATGTCCGACCTCCACTCTCCCGACACCATGGTAAAGTTCACAGCGCTAACCCTTCACTCTTACGAAACCATGGTAAAATTAACAACCCTAGACTGTCACTCTCCCGAGTCCCGACACTATGGTAAAGTTCACAATGCTAGGCCTTCACTCTCCCGACAACATGGTAAAGTTCACAGCGCTAGACCTTCGCTCTCCCGACACCATGGTAAAGCTAAAAACACTAGACCTCCACTCTCCCAATACCATGGTAAAATTCGCAATGCTAGAACTACACTCTCCTGACACCATGGTAAAGTTCACAGCGCTAGACCTTCACTCTCATGACACCATGGAAAAATTAACAACCCTAAACCTTCACTCTTACGAAACCATGGTAAAATTAACAACCCTAGACCGTCACTCTCCCAAGTCCCGACACCATGGTAAAGTTCACAATGCTAGGCCTTCACTCTCTCAACAACATGTTAAAATTCACAGCGCTAGACCTTCACTCTCACGACACCATGGAAAAATTAACAACCCTAGACCTTCACTCTCCCAACACCATGGCAAAGTTCACAATGCTAGACCTTCACTCTCCCGACAACATGGTAAAGCTAAAAACACTAGACCTCCTCTCTCCTAATACCATGGTAAGGTTCACAGCGCTAGACCTTCACTTTTCCAACATGATGGTAAAGTTAACAACTCTAGACCTTCACTCTCCCGACACCATGGTAATGTTCACAAGGCTAGACCTTTACTCTCCCGACACAAGTGGACAGAGCTACTCTCCTTATACACATCTGATTTCGTTGTTAACCTGTCAATGCTGGTGGGCACTGCCATCAGTTACATGTACCTAATGTAATGTGTATGGTATTATATGTTACTGTTATTAGGATGCGGGAACATGTAATATTTTGCCAAAAGGTGGTCAATATACTTGAGCTGACCAACAATTGGTCTAACCTAAAGGGGTTTTCTCAACTTCATTAGTTAAAATTGCATAGTGTTTGTTAAACAATTTACTTGGTCTAAAGAATTAAGGGGTTTTAATTTTATTGTTACCAGACACTGCTGCAGTCTGTAAAAGGTGACAAATCTTTTAGATTAGGAGTGCAGTACTTAACAAGCTTTAGGGAGCATGTAAGCGCTGCTCTGAAGGCAGGGGAGCAGTGCACTCCTGCAGAAACCCTTTCCAAGGCTAAATTTAGAAAACATCTAAAATTGTTGTGCTTTGAGATTAGCAATAATACATCAGATTTTTTTCTTTCAAGCCCCATACTGCCTTTGGATCTATGTATTTATATGTCTTTAATATCTCACATCACTATAACTTTACAAATGTAACCTCTGTGCAGGGGTGTAACAATCATGGTAGCAGAGGCTGGGGGTGGAGGGAGCCTACTGGTGCCAACGCATACTTCAGCTTAAAGGCGCATCCTCGGACGCATATTCAGCTGAAGTGTATTGCTGCACAAAGACCCACTGGGTCCCTGCACAGCAATACAAGCTGCCGACCAAACAGAGGCTGGGGATGCATGACAGTGATGTAATGTGCTGCTTATTGCTTGCACACGGAAGTCAGTTTTCAGCTTCAGGTAGGACACCGCGCATTGGAGCAGAGGAAAGGTTAGTAAAATTGTTTATTTTTTTAGTCATTACAATACTGCAACAGAATGGGGGACATATCCACCAGAATAGGGGACATATATACCATGATGAGAACTCTGTATGGGGGACATATATGCCAGGATGGGGAACATATATAAAAATATAAGGGACATATACACCGGTATGAGGGACATGTACATCAGGATGGTGGACATATATACAAGAATGGGTCCAGGATGGGGACATATATACCTGGAAGGGACATATATACCAGGATGGGGGACATGTATATCAGGATGAGCCCAGGATGGGGACATATATACCAGAATGTGGGACATATATACCAGGTTGGGGCCTAGGATGGGGGCATATATGTCAGGATAGGCCCTGGATGAGTAACATATATATACTAGGATGTGGGACATATATTCAAAGATGGTGGACATATTTACTGGGATGGGGACATATAGACCCTGATAAAGACATATATAGCAGGATGTGGCCTAGGATGAGATACATATATAACAGGATGAGGAACATATATATCAGGATGGGCCCAGGATGCCCCATATATATCAGAGTGGGGGACATATATACCATGATGGATAACATATATACCAGGGTAGAAGAAATATATCACAGGAAGGGGAACATATATACCAGAATGGGCTTGGGTAGAAGAACATTTATATCAGGATGGGCAACATATATACCAGGATGGGTCGAAGATGGCAGACATTACAACATAATGGGGGACGGAGAGTTAACTCATATGTTCTTATGGTACTTACAATGCTACAATGGCCCATACATCTCACCAACATGCAAAGGTGCAGCAGGTCCAAATTTTTCTCCAGGGCCCACTGGACTCTTGTTATATCACTGTCTCTGTATTTTTTTTTTTATTTTCCTTTTTTTTAATATAAATTGTTTATTTCTGGAGGAATTCATAGGGCAAATTTAATGAAGACCTCATAGGACATCTGATCAATATGAGCCACTTCACCTCTTGTACTTTGTCTATTTTAGGGATATTTACTATTTCTGACCTGGAATAATGGATTTTGGAGGATATGGATCAGCGATACTTGTTCTTTGTGTCACATGCCTCATTCTTCTCTTCATGTGGTCAGAGAACAGTAAGCAAAAGAAATTGCCTCCTGGACCAACTCCGCTGCCTTTTCTTGGAAATATGCTACAACTGAACATGAAAGAACTGCCCAAGTCATTAATAAAAGTGAGAACGTATCACCTACTATGTCACACAATGACATTTATTGTATACGTCAGAGATAGATAGTTGAGTAGTTGAACCGTCAAGTGCCTTGTGTGAGTCTAACCCATGACGGAACATACCATCTCATGCGTAAGTTCTCTGGTGTGGGTTTGGGCTATTGTAGGACACCAACTTATTTCCATCTCTAACTTGGCGATCTGCAAACTCCTCGCTCTTCACACTAAGCCAAACTGTGGAATATGGGGGGGGGGGTAATGTGGCGCCACAAATACTGTCATCCGAGGGGTGGTAGGTTCAGAAAAAAAGTCCAATAAATGGGTGCACTGTAAGAGGAACTCAGTTACTTCATTCGATAGCATAATTGTCTTTTAAACTTTTTGTAATGTCATCAATAAAACACATGAAAATAAGAAACTTTACAGTATTATTGTCATGATTCACCTTTGGCTCTGCTGCTTGTAGAGTTTGTCCTGATCCTCGTCCTGCTACCCCGACTCATCTCCCTGTCCTCCGCTCCATCCGTCTTGTCTGTGCTTCCTGACTTCCTGACTCTCTACTTGTCTTCTTCCCTCAGTCCCGCTTCTCCCCCTTTTGTTCTGATGTCCCCTTCGGCTTCTGACCTCGGCTTGCTCTCTGGCTATGGTTCTGCTCCTCATATGTACCTGATGTTACCTCCTGGCTACTGACCTTAGGCTTCCACGTGACTTCGGATCCTCTTCCTCCTTTGCACTGACATGACCTCCCGACTCTGACCCTTGGCTTGTGCAACCATTCTGCTACCTCCCCATCTAGATACTGGTGACATCTAGTGGGCAGATGCCACATTACACCTAGGCGTTCTACATCACTCCTGTGTACCTGCGACCTCTGGTGTTAGCAGTTACAATTACCAGAGAAATCTCCTTCTTTCTCATCACAAACTGTTCTTTCATTCTCAAAGTTTTCAGTTCAAAGATAAAATCTGTTATCATTGAATACAGACATTCCCATTTCTGAGATAGGAGATGCCAGTTGATGCTTGCAAAGTTTTATGGAGAAGTGTATCTGTCCTTGCAGCAGAATGTGTGCCTCCAGCTTCTACTTCCTCCAGGAGAACTCGCAGCAGAATGTGTACCTCTAGCTCCTCCTTCCTCTAGGAGAACTTGCAGCAGTATGTTTGCCTCCAGCTTCTCCTTCCTCCAAGAGAACCTGCAGCAGAATTTGTGCCTCTAGCTTCTCCTTCTTCCAGGAGAACTTCCAGCAGAATGTGTGACTCTAGCTTCTCCTTCCTCCAGGAGAACTTGCAGAAGAATGTGTGCCTCTAACTCCTCCTTCCTCCAGGAGAATTTGAATTAGAATTTGTGCCTCTAGCTTCTCTTTCCTCCTGGAATACTTGCAGCAGAATGTGTGCATCTAGCTCCTCCTTCCTCCAGGAGAACTTGCAGCAGAATATGTGCCTCTAGCTCCTCCTTCTTCCAGGAGAACTTCCAGCAGAATGTGTGACTCTAGCTTCTCCTTCCTCCAGGAGAACTTGCAGAAGAATATGTGCCTCTAACTCCTCCTTCCTCCAGGAGAATTTGAATTAGAATGTGTGCCTCTAGCTTCTCTTTCCTCCTGGAGTACTTGCAGCAGAATGTGTGCATCTAGCTCCTCCTTCCTCCAGGAGAACTTGCATAAGAATGTGTGCCTCTAGCTCCTCCTTCTTCCAGGAGAACTTCCAGCAGAATGTGTGACTCTAGCTTCTCCTTCCTCTAGGAGAACTTGCAGAAGAATGTGTGCCTCTAACTCCTCCTTCCTACAGGAGAATTTGAATTAGAATTTGTGCCTCTAGCTTCTCATTCCTCCTGGAGTACTTGCAGCAGAATGTGTGCATCTAGCTCCTCCTTCCTCCAGGAGAACTTGCAGCAGAATGTGTGCCTCTAGCTTCTCCTTCCTCCAGGAAAACTTGCAGCAGAATGTGTGCCTCTAGCTCCTCCTTCCTCCAGGAGAACTTCCAGCAGAATGTGTGCCTCTAGCTCCTCCTTCCTCCAGGAGAACTTCCAGCAGAATGTGTGACTCTAGCTCCTCCTTCCTCCATAGAATCTTAAAAGCACCAACTGTCATATTTTTTTTAGAAATAGGTAGATCTACCCTCGCTCATTACAGAATTTAGCCACAAAGTTTATTTTTCATGTGTACTATTGATTTAGTAAATAAATATTTAAATGTCAGTTGTTATGTAATGATTGGACATCAGAAAGCAGCAGCTATAATATCTAGACAGTGATCTGACTTCTCTTCCAAATTGCACAAGACTGATCCCTTAATGTTCAGGCTTCTATTTTTAGTAGCCGTTTTCACCTTCTTGAATTTTCTATTGAGCCAAGTCTAAAAAAGAAAATGAAGCCACCAGTGTGAAAACTAATAAAATCTATGCATGATGGATATTAACATATATTTCGTCTTCTTACCTTGCTACAGCTTGCCAAAGTTTATGGAGATGTATTCACTGTTTATTTGGGTCCCAGAAGAGTGGTCATCATTCATGGATGTGATGCAGTTAAGGAGGCTTTAATAGACAATGCTCATGTCTTCAGTGAAAGAGGGAAATTTCCTGCTATTCAAATTTTGTTTAAAAATTTTGGTAAGTATTAGATATTAGAAATCCATCTCTCGATTGTAGGGTTTAGATTGAATTTCTAAATTAAAACGTTCCTCTATAGTTCCATATGATTAGTGATGAGTGAATATAGTAACTATATGGGTTTGGATTATTCGGAACAAATCCTAAAGTACTATTCTCGTATTCGTCATGATGAATGATCAACCTAATGCAAGTCAATGGAGTAAACAAGCATTTTTCATTAAGATTCCCAGAAAAATGCTCGGGTTCCTCATTAACTTGGATTAGGTTCGTTATTCAATCGTGACCAATACCAGAATAGAACTTTGGAATTCATTCTGAATAATCCGAACTCAAATAGTTACTATTTGCCCATCACTACACATGATTTATTATCATCATACATTCAATCTCTTCTGTCAACAGGAATTATTTTAAGCAATGGAGAACGCTGGAAGCAGCTCCGCCGCTTTGCCCTCACCACCCTGAGAAATTTTGGAATGGGGAAAAAAAGTCTTGAGGAAAAGATTCAAGAGGAAGCCGGGTACCTAAAAGATGAGTTTAGCAAAACGAAAGGTTAGTGAGAAAAAAGACATTTTCAGTTCTTATCTCCTGGATGAAATTGACGGATTATTCTGATAAACACGTTGAACTCAAATTCAGTTGGAAGCTCAGGTCAGGCTGTTACATCACGCGCTCCCTGCTCCTAACCAGCACCGGCTTCTCTCTTGCCACCTTTGGATGAATTGAAAATCAAGAGCAAGTCAGAGTTCACTTCCTCTTGGTGTTTAGTATGTCTGAAGTTGTGGATCTTGAAGTTGGTGTTGATGAGCTCACGTAACATAAGAACCTTTCATGAGCTCCTGGAGAGCCGGTGCCAACACCGCGGGAACAGTGCCAAAACTGGAGGTGATTGTAAGTGTTGTAATTTTAATGGGGGCAAACATGTTGATTGAGAAGGCTTTGTCCAGGTAGTGGACGACTCCTTTTATTCTTTTTAGAGTAAATGTAATACTTACATTGCCTCATCTGTTCTGGTACAACATCTCCACACTCAATTCTCTGCTGCGTCAATGTGCCTCCAGTCTTCACTTTAGTCTTCATCACTATCACTCTTCATTGCCTCTAATGCTCATGAGACCCCCTTGAGACATACCATGACTTCACTTGAGGTCTACTCAGCACTACCAGCCAAGGGCGATTTTTAATTTTAATTTCCTATTAGCAGGTTCCTGCTCACCCATAAAATTGTAGGCTTTATCGTTCCGGGTAGAGGCAATTTAGGTAGGGACCCCGCATAAGAGATTCTTCTTTACTCTGGCTTCTTGGATCAAATTAAACTGAATGCCGAGCATGCAGGCCGCCGCTCTTATTTTCTGTAGGTACAGATGGTTGACCTCGGGGAGATCAACATCCAACACCGCGGAGACACCATCACGTGTTTTTCAACGCAGTGACACTAGAACAAGGCCCCTTGGGAAAATATGCAAAACAAGAATACTGCGGAGACACCATCACATGTTTCTCAATGCTGGCAAGCAACTAGCCAGGTCTTTCACTGGGAAGGAACAACCAAGGGAAAGGCAGTCTCCAGTCAAGGAAACCGCCTATACCAAAACATGGTATCCATCCACAGACAGCTGTTTCGGGGTATTTGCCCCTCATCAGTGTGGAGTAGGAAACTGGCTAGTGGGAGCAATGCCTAGTAGAAGACCACATAGGTACAGATGGTTGACCTCGGGGAGATCAACATCCAACACCGCGGAGACACCATCACGTGTTTCTCAACGCAGTGAGTGGTCTTCTACTAGGCATTGCTCCGAACTTTAAATAAGAGATCAGTTTGGGACCTAGACTTGATCCAAACTTGACCTTGGACCCCACATCCCATATAAGTCAGCGAAAACATATCAGTTCTGCAGCCGAATCTATTAATGGGGTATTAGATTGACTCCAATCCATTACTAATCTCTGGGCTTGATGCCAGCTGTCAATTCACAACTGACATCAACCCAAAAAACATTACCTGGCTCTTGCGTATTACCCTGGTGCAGTGCCAATCGGGGTAAAGAGCCAGAATTGGTGCATCAAATGGATGCTCCACTTCCAGGGCGTCTGCAAGCTGCTATTTTCAGGTTAGGAGGGGACAAATAACCATGGGCCCTCCTCCAATGGTAGTACAAGCCCCCAGATGTTTGCTTTACCTTGGCTGGTTATCATAAATATGGGGTACCCCACACCATTTTTTTTAAAAAAATCATTTGTTAAATATTTTAGAAAAACGTTGTGGTATTGCCTCTATTTTTGATAATCAGCCAAGGTGAAGCTGACAACTGAAGGTTGCAGCCCCCAGCTGTCTGTTTAACATGTGATTGTTATCAAAAATACCCTACGTAATTTTTTGCATTTTTATTGTTCACAGCAGCATACAGGCAACTTCTGCATGCAATGAAGCTTCTTAATTGGCTGTGCTTTTGCCTTTACACAAACTTTATTAACAAACCAATATTATCCGACCACCCAACTCGGACATTGACTTTTCTTTTTAAAAAAATCTGTGTTCTGGTCTGAACCTTGGACACCCGGCATCCAGTATGAGCCCCAAGCCTTACAGTTCATGCTCGCTCATACCTATGCGTATAACTTTATATGTTTTGAACTTTTTTCCAGGTCAACCATGTGATCCCACATACTTTTTGACCTTGGCGGTTTCCAACATGATCTGCTCCATTGTTTTTGGTGAACGTTTTGAATATGAAGACAAGAAATTTCTTGCACTTCTGGCCTTGATAAAAGATACTTTCGCTGCAATTAACTCCAGAACTGGACAGGTAGACCACTTTCTTCTTATTTCTTCTTTACAGCCATTACCTTATTTCATCTGTTACACACAATGAGGTTTTTTTATGTGAGGTCTTTACAGGACTTCTTGATATTTGTAGTCTTTGGCTATGGTTACACGAGTGTTCATTCTCTCATCTGAGAGAATTGGATCAATTATGCAAATGACACTCTGATCAACTCGTGTAATCCGATTGTCTCGGATGTGAGATTTGGAACACAATGTGAGGAGAAGATGTAAAACAAAATGTCTCCATCTTCTCCATTGTCTGAGATTGTGGCAATTAGCCTGCGCTCAGATGTCATCCGAGTGCAGTCCGATGATTTCCACACAACATAGACTTGCTTGAGTGAGTTCCACTTGCAGATCAGCACTGTGCCATTGAATAACGTAGGTCCATCTACTATCTGATAAAAAATCGGATAGCACTTGCTCGATGTATACGCTGGTTTGAGCAAGCCGTTTGGTTGTATCTTGGTCACAATGGATGGTAAAACGTGGAAATAGCCACTGAAGGATTGCTCTATGGAATGTCATAAAAGCTGGTAATGGTACAAATACAAAAAGCCATAAAACTCACATTTAGTCTGTGGTCACATGAGCGCGTATATTCTCTCATTCAAGAGAATCGGACCGATTATGCTAATGACACTCAACTCAAATTCCGATCAGAGTTTGACTCGAATTTCATCATAGTGTGACCCAATTCTCTTGGATGAGGGAATCGCAGCACTCTGTAAGGCTATGTTCACACAGGGCGTTTTTGCTGCGTTTTTAGCATGGTTTTTGGCTTGGTTTTCTGCAAATTCATGCAAATAAAACGCTGCCTTCACAGTCTCAGCAAAGCCTATGAGATTACAGAAATCTTGCGCACACACAAAACACCTCATAGTTTTGTGAACCGCCTTGGTTTTTACTTTGTTTTTAAATGAATGAACTTGTCCATTCCTTTTAGCGGTTTTGCCTTGGTTTTTCACCCTAGTGATGGGTGGACTCACAGATACCTTGGATCGTTGGGTCTAATCGTGTTAATAAAACACCCGGTTCCGGCCCGGAATTGATCCAGGGTATCTGACCGGACACCGGTCCCCATATAAGCCTATGGGGACCAGAATCCGGCACTTAAGATAAGTGGTGGAAAAGGTAGAGGGATTGGAGCAGGTGCGCCTTACTTACTGAATCAGTGGCACGGCTGTACGCTCCCTGCTCCTTCAGGCCGCTCATTACCGTGATTGCATATTCACTGCTTTCCCGCCCACCCCTGGCAGTGTGACAGCGTATGCCTGCAATCAATCACAGACCAGGTCTGCGGCTCTATCTCGTACAGTAAAAATAAATAAATTAAAAAAATTGCATAGGGTCCCCCCATATTATGATACCCAGCACAGATAAAGGCTACATATACAGCCTGCAATGCCCAGCCGCGTACTTATCATGGCTGTGTAACAAAATAAGATGGACCCCATGCTGTTTTTTATTGTTTATATAAATGATTTAAAAAAACAACGTGCACCCCCCCCCTACCCCCAATTTTGATACTCAGACACAATAAAGCCAGACAATTTGGGGCTGGTATTCTCAGGCTGGGGACACCCAGCCTAAAAATAGCAGCCTGCAGGTTGAAGGCACAATAAGTGCTATAAAGATGGTCAATAATGAATTGCACTAAGATAAACAGTCATGGTGATAAGTCTCACCATGCACCCACCCACAAAATTACCAACAGGGCCACTGGAAATGGTATCCATCATTAAGTGAATAAGATAAGCAACGTAACACCCAAAATGACAGCAGGGGTTAAACATAGATGGATATACCTGAGGCCAGCAGCAGGACTGTGTGTAGGCAGCCTCCGACCCTACACGTGTTTCGGCGTACCTTCGTCAGGGGATGTCATGCTGAGACTTATCACCATGACTGTTTATCTTAGTGCAATTCATTATTGACCATCTTTATAGCACTTATTATGCTTTGTTGTTATATTGGTCTATTATATGCACTCTATTAATAGCAATACTTACATTAACGTTCATGGTGATTTTGTCTCTGCTTGTGCCCATTCATTTCTTTCCCCACTCTGCCATCTGGTGGCCGCATACATGTAATTGCACTTTATGCCTTCTATTGAGATTACATTCCACCACTTTTGGTACTCAGTATTGTGTTGTATGCCCTTTTTTCACCATTTCCTTGCTCATTTAGCTGTACGTTTTAATATATTGTCAATAAAGAAATGTTTATTTTACTATATATTGTTGTAGGCTATTTTCTCTGAATCGGTTGTTGCCCACATAGCATGTTAGCCTGCCCCTGTGGACGTGCTAACATGCTATTCAATACCCAGCGTCGCTGCATTACCGTGTATACTTTTCAGTATTGCCCGTGTCCGAAGCTGGGTTGAGCCTCATCATCTGAAGTCGCCGCACTTCTGGTCATGCCCACTACACCTTTTTGAGGCCGGCACTCGGACTTCAAAGAGGCGTAGTGCACATGACCAGAAGCGCAATTGACTCGCCCACCCCAGGGCTATGGGACACCCGGTGCCGGGCCAGACTAGTCTGGGGGTCTTCAGTGGTGGCTGGGCCCGACTCCGTACCCTGGTGGGGACAATTAATATGGCTTCAGTGGGGGTGATTAAAGTTTATAATATCCGTGACGCCACCTGTGGTTTGCGGCTACTAAGCCGCCGCTGCTGTAGGGGGCCTCCGGGGTGATGGGATGGCAGCAATAGTGGTACTGCTCCCTGTTACATCTCGTGGCTCTCCTGAGGCAAGGACTGAGGCAGTCTCCCATTCCTTGCCTGCCACGAGCACTCCTGCTCAGCAGCGCCGAAGGTCTGCCAGACTGCGCAGTGTGCAGGAGATACCTTCTCACAGAGGCAGCAGAAGGGTGACACCTAGTGGTTCTCCTGTTACAAGGAGTGAAGCGGTCTCCCATTCCTGGCCTGCCGCAGACTCTCCTGCTCAGCGGCCCCGAAGGTCTGCGAGGCTGCGCAATGTGCAGAGGTTTACTGCTCAGGGAAGCAGTGAGATTCCCGTTATCTCTGCACATTGTGAGACCGAGGATCCCGCCTCTATTTCCCAGAGGCAGGAGGGTGAGCATGTGCAATGCGTGGTGGGTCCTGATTCGCTCACTGACGTCACACGGCTTGATGACAAGGCTGGTGACGTGGTGAATCCTGACTGGCCAGGCTGGGACGTCGTGGACCCTGATTGGGTCAAGTCTGTCATCTCCGCCTCGCGCCCGCCCTCGGGTGGAGCTGCACCTCCTTAAAAGCTCCCCCTGCCATCATGGCGGCGCGCGACCGTCCTTCTATGTTTGGATGTCTGGCAGCGTGCTGCCACGCCACTGCTCAGGCATTACTGTCTCTTGTGGGCTTGGCCCTTGCTGCTCCGGCAGTACCTCGTTTGCAGGCCGTGTTCCTGCCTTGCTGCTCCGGCAGTACCCCCGTCAACAGGCCGTGTTCCTGTCCCAGGTGAGCTCCTCAAGTCTCCATTGGACTCACCTGGTTATTGAAAGTACACGTGCGTGGGCACCTCTGTGCTACCCTCGTGCCATATTCTCGTGACTTCCACTGGCACACGTGCGTGGGCACCTCTGTGCTTCCCCGTGCAACAGGTACACCGAGCCGTGAGATCTGTGCCATACAACCCTCAGGGGTTAGGGCAGATCGGTGTACATAGATCGTCTGTGACATTCCAGACGATCGCTAGCAGCAACCCGCTCACTCTTCACCCACCATAGCGGCGGTCCCTTACACCGCACAGTGGACCTTGACCGGCGGAAGCAGTCCATTTCCCATCTTGGCACGCTTCCCCGAGTCCCCCTCGTAACATTACGGTCGCGCCAAAGGTCTGGCTATGGCTGAAGAGCAGCAGCAGTTGCTGCGTTATGTGCAGCAGTTGGAGTCACGATTGGCAGCAGTGGAGCAGTCTTCCTCCGATAAGACTACTCTGACGACAGTCGCCACCCAGGCGGCTACCCAGGCTGTGCTATTGGGCGGAAGGTCTCCTCGCCTTGCGCTTCCAGAGCGCTTTAGCGGCAACAGCTCTGAGTGCCGTGGGTTTATAAACCAGGTTACCACCTACTTAGAGCTGTCCGCGACTCTTTACGCTACCGAGAAGGCGAAGGTAGCCTTCGTCCAGTCCCTGCTCACAGGGAGAGCGCTGAAGTGGTCCACGCCGTTGTGGGAGCGCGGAGATCGTGTGGTGAATAACTTAGCAGCTTATCTTGGGGCCATGAGAATGGTGTTCCTCGGGCCTCAAGTCACCCACGATTCCGCGCTGCGCCTCCTACGACTTCGGCAACGGTCTGCTTCAGTCGGGGACTTTGCTGTACACTTTAGGACACTGGCCGCAGAGCTGGACTGGCCGGATAAGGTCCTTGTCCCTGTGTTTTGGGAGGGCCTGGCAGGGTTTGTCAAAGACGCACTGGCCACACGTGAGGTGCCTGCCACTTTAGAGTCCTTGATTCAGGTTGCCTCTCGCATAGACATCCGCCAGGCGGAGCGAAGGCTCGAGGTCTCTTCAGCACCCACGTCTTCTCGGCCTAAAAAGCGTCTGACTCCCGTCTTCCATCAGACAGGTCCCCCAGCCAGTCCTGTAGGCGACTCCGTGGAGTCAATGGAAGTGTCCAAGGTGGTCTCCTCTGCCCCAGGTTCTCGGTCTTGTGTCATCTGCTTTTCCTGTGGGCAGAGGGGACACATAGCTACCCTATGTCCCAAACCGTCGGGAAAAGACAGCGTCTAGTTTCTATCAGAGGGGGGACTCTAGACGCTACTTCTCCCTCTAGGTTGACTATCAGCTCCCAGTTGCAGTTCGGCACTACTCTCTTCTCTGCCCTGGCTTGCTTGGACTCAGGCGCTGAAGGCAATTTCATCTCGACCTCCCTGGCAACCCGATACTCAGTTCCCCTGGTTCTGTTGCCCAAGCCACTCAGGGTCCGGGTAGTCGACGGGTCCATACTACTCGATCCTATCACCCAGATCACCATCCCTCTCAGGATGGATGTACCACCGGGACACCATGAGCAGGTGTCCTTCCTGGTGCTTCCAGGGGGGACGGATGAGATCCTACTGGGTCTTCCCTGGTTGAGACAGCATGCTCCTATACTCAACTGGGCAACAGGGGAGATCTCATCCTGGGCAGGATCCTGTAGAGAGCACCTCGTGACTACCGAACCACCCGCTACCATTAGGTCGGTTGGGTCCTCAGGGAATACTGAGGGGCCGGGTTTACCGACACCTTATGAGGCCTACAGGGATGTCTTTTCCAAAAGGGCCGCAGATACTCTTCCTCCCCACCGGCCATATGATTGCCGAATAGACCTGAAGCCAGGCTCCAAGCCCCCTAGGGGCAGAGTGTATCCACTCTCTGCTCCAGAGACGGAGGCTATGTCCAAATATATTCAGGACAGCCTGGCGAAGGGGTTCATTCGCAAGTCTATTTCACCGGCTGGTGCAGGGTTCTTTTTTGTGCAGAAGAAGGAAGGGGATCTGCGCCCCTGTATCGATTACAGGGGATTAAATGCAATCACAATCAAGAACAAGTACCCTTTGCCCCTCATTACTGAGCTATTTGATCGATTCCGCGGGGCAAAAGTCTTCACAAAGCTGGATCTACGCGGGGCGTATAATCTAGTGCGAGTCCGAAAGGGCGATGAGTGGAAGACCGCCTTTAACACCAGGGACGGTCACTACGAGTATCTAGTAATGCCCTTCGGACTCTGCAATGCCCCCGCCGTATTTCAAGACTTTGTGAATGACATTTTCCGGGATTTGTATCTTTCCGTGGTTGCATACCTGGATGACATTCTTATCTTCTCCCCCGATCTTACCACCCATCGGAGGGATGTCATCCGAGTACTTAAGAGGCTCCGCACCCATTCGTTATATGCTAAGCTGGAAAAGTGCGTTTTTGAACAGGAATCCTTGCCGTTCCTGGGGTACATAGTGTCCAGTCAGGGGTTAGCAATGGATCCGGGGAAGTTGGAGACAGTGATGAACTGGCCTGAGCCCCGCTCGCTGAAGGCGATCCAGCGATTCTTGGGGTTTATCAATTATTATTCGCCAGTTCATTCCCAACTTCTCGACGGTGGCAGCACCCATCATTGCCCTTACCCGCAAGGGCGCTAATCCCAAAGCATGGACACGGGAAACGGTAGAGGCATTTCACACTCTCAAAACTCACTTCTCCAGAGCTCCCATCCTTCATCGTCCAGACATCTCCAAACCCTTCCTACTGGAGGTAGACGCCTCTTCGGTCGGTGCAGGTGCAGTCCTGTACCAGAAAAACGAACGAGGAAGGAAACATCCGTGTTTCTTTTTCTCCAAGACCTTTTCTCCGGCCGAGAGAAACTACTCCATAGGGGATAGGGAGTTACTGGCGATGAAACTAGCATTCCAGGAATGGCGGCATCTCCTGGAGGGTGCGAAGCATCCATTTGAGGTTTTTTCTGACCACAAAAACCTCACATACCTCCAGACAGCACAACGCCTGAACCCAAGGCAGGCCCGTTGGTCTTTATTCTTCTCCCGGTTCCGCTTTATTATCCGCCACCTGGCCGGTGAGAAGAACGTACGGGCCGATGCCTTGTCACGTTGTATGGTTGTGTTGGAGGAGGACGAGGAGGAGCCTCGTCTTATACTACCCCCGGACAGCTTGAGGATGGTCACTCCCACTTCTTTGGACCAGGTGCCACCTGGCAAAACCCTCGTTCCCCCTGAACTACGGAACGAGGTGCTATCGTGGGCCCATGCCTCCAAGGTCGGGGGTCACTTCGGGGTTAAAAGGACCAGAGACCTGGTGACCAGGCATTATTGGTGGCCGAGACTACCCCAGGACATACAGGAATATGTGGGAGCCTGTATGTCGTGTGCTCGGAATAAGCCGTCCCGGCAGAGACCGGCAGGTCTTCTTCACCCACTGCCAGTGCCGGATCGTCCCTGGGAAGTGGTAGGGATGGACTTCCTGGGAGATCTGCCCAAGTCAGCAGGGCACAGGGTCATATGGGTCATCACGGACCACTTCTCTAAAATGGTCCACTTGGTGCCTCTCCCACGACTCCCGACGTCACGTGCTCTCGCCACCTTGTTCATTCGGCATGTATTTAGGTTGCATGGCATGCCTGACAAGGTGGTGAGCGACCGGGGTCCCCAGTTCGCGTCTCGCTTCTGGAGAGAGCTCTGTAAGCTCCTGCAGATAGAGCTGAACATCTCCTCCGCATACCATCCCGAGACCAATGGACTAGTGGAGAGGACTAATCAGACCTTGGTAACTTACCTCCGCCATTTTATATCCGCGCACCACGACAACTGGGCTAACCTCCTTCCTTGGGCCGAATTTGCCATTAACAATTCGGTCCATGAATCCTCTGGCCAGACTCCGTTCCTACTCAATAACGGACAACATCCCAGAATCCCGGTTCCGATGCCCATTACGTCACCCGATACTAGAGTGGAGGATTGGGCGACCAAGGCCCGGGAGATCTGGGATGACACCCAAGAGGCTCTTAAAAGGGCCAAAGACCGGATGGTGACAACGGCTGATGTTCGCCGCCGCCCTGCACCATCCTTCGCCCCTGGTGATCTAGTATGGCTGTCCTCTAAGAATGTTAACCTACGGGTACAGGCAGCCAAATTCGCCCCTAGGTATCTGGGTCCGTTTAAAGTACTACAGCAGGTAAACCCAGTGGCATATCGACTCCAGCTCCCTCCACGCTGGGCTATAGCCAACACCTTTCACGTGTCCCTCCTGAAACCCGTACGACTTAATAAATTCTCGGGGTCCCTGCCGGCTCAAACCGACTCCCCGTCCGACGACCCTGAGGTGGCAAAACTTGTGGAGACAAAAGTCATACAGGGCAAGAGGTACTACCTCGTGGAGTGGGCCGGCCGTGGTCCGGAGCATAGATCCTGGGAGTTGGAGGATCATATCCGCGCCCCGGGTTTGATAGCGGCCTTCGAGCACGGACAGGGGGGGGCCTAGACGGGGGGGTAATGTTACATCTCGTGGCTCTCCTGAGGCAAGGACTGAGGCAGTCTCCCATTCCTTGCCTGCCACGAGCACTCCTGCTCAGCAGCGCCGAAGGTCTGCCAGACTGCGCAGTGTGCAGGAGATACCTTCTCAGAGAGGCAGCAGAAGGGTGACACCTAGTGGTTCTCCTGTTACAAGGAGTGAAGCGGTCTCCCATTCCTGGCCTGCCGCAGACTCTCCTGCTCAGCGGCCCCGAAGGTCTGCGAGGCTGCGCAATGTGCAGAGGTTTACTGCTCAGGGAAGCAGTGAGATTCCCGTTATCTCTGCACATTGTGAGACCGAGGATCCCGCCTCTATTTCCCAGAGGCAGGAGGGTGAGCATGTGCAATGCGTGGTGGGTCCTGATTCGCTCACTGACGTCACACGGCTTGATGACAAGGCTGGTGACGTGGTGAATCCTGACTGGCCAGGCTGGGACGTCGTGGACCCTGATTGGGTCAAGTCCGTCATCTCCGCCTCGCGCCCGCCCTCGGGTGGAGCTGCACCTCCTTAAAAGCTCCCCCTGCCATCATGGCGGCGCGCGACCGTCCTTCTATGTTTGGATGTCTGGCAGCGTGCTGCCACGCCACTGCTCAGGCATTACTGTCTCTTGTGGGCTTGGCCCTTGCTGCTCCGGCAGTACCTCGTTTGCAGGCCGTGTTCCTGCCTTGCTGCTCCGGCAGTACCCCCGTCAACAGGCCGTGTTCCTGTCCCAGGTGAGCTCCTCAAGTCTCCATTGGACTCACCTGGTTATTGAAAGCACACGTGCGTGGGCACCTCTGTGCTACCCTCGTGCCATATTCTCGTGACTTCCACTGGCACACGTGCGTGGGCACCTCTGTGCTTCCCCGTGCAACAGGTACACCGAGCCGTGAGATCTGTGCCATACAACCCTCAGGGGTTAGGGCAGATCGGTGTACATAGATCGTCTGTGACATTCCAGACGATCGCTAGCAGCAACCCGCTCACTCTTCACCCACCATAGCGGCGGTCCCTTACACCGCACAGTGGACCTTGACCGGCGGAAGCAGTCCATTTCCCATCTTGGCACGCTTCCCCGGGTCCCCCTCGTAACAGCTCCCCACAGGTGGAGCTGGACCCCAGGGCACAGTTGGTGCTTGTATGTGTCTATGCAGTTGAGGTGTAGTGCAGGGCCGACAGGCGGTGAAAGGACCGGACACAAACAACAGTCTCTTTACCTTCTCCTCTTTTTCTTTGCAAACGGTTAGTCCTGGGAGACCGTTACAGATGGTTGAGGGCTCCGGCCGGCCTGGAAGTAACTGAGGTATCTTTTTGGCCAGATGAGTATGAGGCCTACCCCTGTTCTTTCTTTACTGTTATAGGACCCTGCTCTCTGGATTAGCAATTGCCCTCTTGCTGCTGGGACCGGTGGTTCGTCCCTTTTTCTGTGTGGTAGGCTGCGCAGGCCCTCTCGGGTGCTTCTCTGCTGGAGTCCACACCGGGCCCTTGGAATGCAGCTGTACCTTCAGATTGCTGATGGGCCAGGGGGCTTGCAGCTCTCCTGCCCTCCGGATTCGGCCACCAGGGAAGGATTTTATACCCTGGCAACCACAGACTCCGATGTCTGAGTCTCTTCTGTGCCTCTCTGCAAATCTTGCTTCACTGGGCCAAGCTATTCCAGCTCTAGGCCCCAGTTCCACAAGACAGCACACTCTGCGTCTGCTTTCTCTGCTCTCTCTACACAGACTGAACACTAACCCCTCCCTCAGGTCAGACTTAAGGAATGCTCCCTGGAACTCCAGGTTCAGAGCTCCCCCTGCTGGCCGGAGGGAGAAACTGCGTTGGATGTTAAACTTACTGGCCAATGATTCCCCTAATTACCTCCAGGCTCAGCATTAACCCTTTGGAGGGGCAATGCTGTTGTGGCGACCAGGTCCTGGGGCGCCACACAATGACTTCAGATGATGTGCACTGAGGCTCAACCCGGCTTCGGACACGCGAAATACTGAGAGGTATGTGCAGACATGATATGATAAAGCAGCCCTCACTGCTGCCAAATTTGTGATCAGGAAATTTGTTCCCAGATTTGATGACACCAATGTTGTAATTAGGAAATAATACCGTAAGTAGTGATAGATTCAAAAGCTTTGGGACTACATCCTAGAAAAACTTGAAAAATCGATGGCGATGGTCTCTTCTGGTCGTCTTCAGAAAGTATTCGGAGGATTGATTTTTTTTTTTATCTTCTTTACAGCTACTTAATTCCTTCCCACAAATCCTTCAAAAACTTCCAGGGCCACATCAGAGAGTATACCGAAATATAAAAGCTCTGAAGTCATTCGTACAGGAAAAAGTGAAGGAACATCAGGAGACATTTGACCCAAACTGTGCCAGGGATTTTATAGATTGTTTCCTTGTAAAGATGACGGAGGTAAGGAAATTAAGGCGGGAAAAGTTCAAGTTAGTGGAAAAATTTGAATTTGTTGCTGTAAAATAAATAGCAGTATCATAGATTGCATTAATCATGCGACTATAGGCGACATTAAAATGTATGACCAAGAAGTACCTGCAATCTATGAATGCAGAAAATATATATTTTTATTTGTTGTGGACCCTTAAATGTCCTGTAGACTGTGCAGAAGGGCTCATCTTAGCAGGCAGAAGCGCTGAGCTCTTGTTAGACGGTATATGGACCCATAGATTTTCTATTGCTCCCATACATTGCAGTGCACCCATACACTGCAGTGCGCATACTCATCCAAAAGCTCAATTATTCTGCTTTTGAGTGATAAGAGGGGACCTGAGAATCCCAATCCACACCGATCTTTAGGACATGTAAAGGGTACAACATATAAAAATACTTTAAAAAGTTGATTTACACTTCAAATGCTTAGGTAAATAACATTATGCTTATATAAGGGCATAATGAAAATAGCCTTTTATGGTGAGCTCATTTTTTGTTTTATTTTTTAGTCCTTATATTACTTTTTTTCCTGGATAAAAACAGCATTCTTCTTTTCCAATGAAGCTGATATTTTATTTCCAAGTAGAAAATGGTCAATAACAGTGAAAATAATCTCATAGTCACTTTCTGCTCCAAAGTAGTTTACTAAATGGTGAAGGTAGGAGATATTTGATGGGTTTGGCCATTTTTGGAACCAATAAAGCAAAAAAGTTGGAATCACAAAATCTCCAAGGATGGATTTTTTCCATGCGTCCAAAAACATTTGACATTCCTTAGTAATGGAGAGGCTGATACTGGGAATTTATATTCTCCAGAACCAGTACCCTCCAAAAAAAAAAAAGAAAACACTCTTCTGTACAAAACACTATGGATCAGCTTCTGTGATAGATTTAATAATATTGTACATAATCGATAACTACTCCTTGTGTTAGAGACCTCTGTTGAAACCTTTTTTCACCTAGGAAAAGGGGAACCCTGATACCGAATTCCACTTTGACAACATGTTCGTCAGTGTTTTGAATCTTTTCTTTGCTGGAACAGAAACAACGAGCTCGACATTAAGACACGGCTTAAGAATGTTGCTCAAGTATCCTGATATTCAAGGTAGGTGTATACAGTAAAGGCCCCGTCACACGCAACAACGTATCTAATGATATATCGCCGGGATCACGGATTCCGTGACGCACATCTGGCATCATTAGCGACGACGTTGCGTGTGACACCAACGAGCGACCGTTAACGATGGAAAATACTCACCAAATCGTCCATCGTTGACACGTTGTTTGTTTTAAAAAAAATCGTTGATTGTTGAGGTCGTAGGAGGCAGCACACATCGCTGTGTGTGACACCTCGGGAATGACGAACTACAGCTTACCTGCGGCCGCCGGCAAAGAGGAAGGAAGGAGGTGGGCGGGATGTTACGGCCGCTCATCTCCGCCCCTCCGTTTCTATTGGGCGGCCACTTAGTGACGCCGCTGTGACGCCGCACGAACCGCCCCCTTAGAAAGGAGGCGGTTTGCCGGCAACAGCGACGTCGCTAGGCAGGTAAGGTCGTGTAATGGCTCCGAACTATACCGTGTGCCACGGGCAGTGATTTGCCCATAATGCACAAACGACGGGGGCGGGTGCTTTCAACAGCGATATTGCTAGCGATATCACTGCATGTGACGGGGCCTTTAGACATATAGAAGATGTTCCTCCTAGAAATGCTCCATTCATATCTGTGATAGGGTTGGAGCTATCCAAGCGCTTTCTTGACGCAGATTTTTTTTTTATTGTTCATTTGTTTCCTAAACATAAAGATAAGCAACTTTTTAAGTACTTTTCATTAAAAACATTCTACTGTTTTTCTTTTTCTAGATGAGTGCTATTGCAAAACTGTTAGGGTATGTGCACACGTTGCTTTTTTTTCAGCGCGGAAAAAAACGCACCCTCTGGCAGAGGGGAGAATTGTAAACAATGCTTTTTTGAGAAAAAGGCATCGAAAACGCATGCGTTTTTCATGCGTTTTTCATGCTTTTTTCATGCGTTTTTCATGCGTTTTTTAGGTGCGTTTTTTAAGACTTGTCAGTGTTAATAAAGTTGGTTGAACACAGACCTTTGGAAAAAAAAACCTGTGATGTCATTTCCTTCTCCAGATTCTGTTTGGATAAATGGGAGGGCTTGGAATGGAAGGAGCACCATTTGAATTTTGGAAAAGTTGAAATAAACTTCGCGCACCATGTCACATTTCCCCTTGGGTACCTATACGTCAGAAAACCCCCACAAGTGACCCCATTTTGGAATCTGCACCCCTCAAGGATTTTATTCAGGAGTATATTAAGCATTTTGAATCCACAGCTACTTCACCCAAAAATTACAATACATCAGAGCCCTCCCTTATCTCAGTGTTAGTGATAGCAGCAGGGAGGAGGTGAACACAAGAGATAACTTTGATCAGGAGACAAACTGGATTTCAGGGAAGCTGAAAAAGATTGAAAACTACAACGTAGTGCAATTTTAATAGGGATGATCAAATACCTCAAATACTCAACTTCGCGAATATTTTCCGAATATCTCGCCGCTATTCGACTATTCGATGCGCAATGTAAGTCTATGGGAAGCCCAAATCGTATTGAATAGTTGTTATTCGGGTTTCCCACAGACTTACATTGCGCATCGAATATTCTCGAATAATCGAATTGCAGCGAGGTATTCGGAAAATATTCGTGAAGCCGAATAATCTAAGTATTCGATCATCCCTAATAACTAAATGTACCCACTAATATATGTAAAATAATTACATGTCAAAGTAAGAAAAACTCCTACTAGTAGTAACAGTCAAAGTAATTTGTTTTTTGTCTTCTCAGCTAAAGTTCAAAAAGAAATTGATGTGGTGATTGGTCAGGATCGAAGCCCTTCTTTAGAGGATCGGAGCAAGATGCCATATACAGAGGCTGTGATTCATGAGATCCATAGATATTCAGACATTGTCCCATTGGGTTTGCCCCATGCAGCATACGAGACCACCAACTTCAGGGGGCACACAATCCCCAAGGTCAGAGAAAATGTGCTCATGAATACATCGGGCTATATTCTACATTATATACATTTTACATTGAGCTTAAAGAGGACCAACCAACAGAATTTTCATATATAAACTAATACCAGTGCTATACTGGCGCTATCATACTGATTCTATACATACCTTAGGTTGTGAGATTGGATGTATACTTTCTGAAATATAGGCAAGTAAAGTTTGTAAAATGCACTTTGATAAGAGGTGCAATGGAATATCTGCTAGGTGGGCCGGGTTTTGCTAGTTATTCCGGCCCATGTCTGGCTGCTTGTCCTTCCTTCCTTTAGTCCTTCTGTGACGCCCTGGGCAAGCCAGGGGTCACAGGTCATAACACCACTGTGGAAACACGGGGCTCAGTGGGTGCTCTCGTCCACTAAAACCCGCCGCCTTTAGAAAGACAGCGTGGCTCAGGGCTCATCCCAACTGAACGCCGGCCTCCTTAACCGTGGGCGTAACACTACTCAGACAACACAGGGTGAGGGAACCACAATAATTAGACTTTATTGGATCCCCAAACAATTAACGGCACATAACACATAGACAACAAAACACAAATGTAACAGGCAACAGAGTTTCACCCTTCCGCTGGCTCACCAGGGATTAGAATGTCCGGGCCTCCTAGCTTCCAGGGCCGCTTACTCCAATCCAGCAGCACCCCGCTTTCGGCGGGCACCCACCGAGATAGGAATAGCGCCAGATTTAGGAAGCTGTGTGAGGTCTGTAAAGTCTGTAGCCAGGTGACCGGATTGTCCCAACCTGAGTGTCCACCTTAGGTAGTCCTGATATGATGTTACAATCCTGGCAGCCGGAGTCGAAATCCCTAGATTGTGGATATGGTCTCCAACCGGAACCGGAGTCCCTAGATTGAAGCTATAAGATGTCCTGATCCTCTAGTCAGCTCCAAAGAGCTTAGACGGGATCCATCAGCATCCATCAACCTTCATCAAACCTGGTGGCTTAAAGAAGTCCCTTTTATAGCCATAACTTTCCCTTAGGATACACTGCGTCCTCATCGATTGGTTGGACAAGATTGCTTCTCCCATTGGATGAATTTCAAGCTGCATGGATAATGTTCATTTAAATGATCTGCATAGAAAGACTCAGTATATCTACATGGAGTCGGCAAGTCACCGACTAGACAATGGCTACTAAGGTAATTACATTATCAATACACAACTACAATACAATGATTACTGGAAGAGACTGGAGATACAATAGCTAAGCAAACATGACTTAGCACACATAAGAACAATAGTCTGGCTGAATGTTAAGAAACTTTAACCCATGAGAGTCCATGTCGTCACAACCACCACACCCTACACCCCAGTTAGGAACACCAAGGCTAACCTAAAATCCTTGTTGCCTTCCTCCAGGGGCTGATGTCCACACCAGGGGGTGGGCCAGGCGGTTGGCTCCGCCCACCGAGGAGTTCACAGCCCTGGAGGCGGGAAAACCAGGCAGATGAGTCTAGGGGAGTGAAGTAGAAGGAAGTGGTAAAGGAGGACAGTAAGAGTAGCGACAGAAAAAGGAACAGTTAAGCAAGCCTGAAGTTGGTCCGGGTGTGTGCCCCGGACTGAGACAGCAAAGTCAGCAGACGGCGGTGACTGTCTGCAGGGGTGGCTGTTTGGAGGTTGCTGAAAGGACCGCGGACGGGTGGGGGCCCGGCGGTACCGGAGCGGTATACGAAGAACAGTCAGCACCAGTGGCAGGGGCCTTTCGGATCCCGGCAAGGCTAGGAGTCGCCGTGAATTTGCCAAATCCGTTAGTGAAGGGGACCTCTGGGTCTCCCAACAAGCAAGTCCCGATTGAAGGCAACAGTCCAACCGTTACAGAGAGACACCGCCACCGCCAGGGCACCAGTTTCTCAGGGCCAGCGCCTGCGGGCAAAGTAGGGCTCCTCCGGCCCATATCCAAGCCGGGGAGCGGGTTACCGGTGGGAACCCATCGCAACCATCATCATCTTAGGTGCAGGAAAAGGGACCGTCACCGTCAACTACTGGGGAAAGCAAGTGCAGCCGTCTGTGGGAACCGTCTTTCCAGCCGTGTGTTTTACCGAGAACTGTGTCATCGTCTCAGGCTGAGTGAGTACCACAGTGCCGTGAGGCACAGCGCTGCCCCCGCGTCCCTGCACCCCACCAAGCCCTGCATCACCCACCTCATCACTGGGCCCCGGGACAACTACCCCCTACCCACGGAGGGGAGGACTAACATCTAGCTGCTCCATACCATCGCTCCCGGGATCCCCATACAGAGCAGCGGTGGTGTCAACAAATCACCACAACCGTGGGTGGCGTCACAGACAATAAACTATCCCAAAACCCAATCCCCTTTCACTCACGGGCGAGGAGCGCCGCTCGAGTCCCCGGGATCCGGCCCATCGCTCGAGCCACCGAGCAGCAGCAGCAGGCCGCATCAGCCGCAGCGGCAGCCGGACCCGAGCAGTGGGAGAGCGCGGCGTCCCCTCCTCCACCCGCGACACTTCCTCCCTCCTTCCTCCCTCTGTAATAATAAAGATAGGGGGAGGAAGGACAAGCAGCAGACAGGGGTGGGAATAACTAGCAAAACTCGACCCACCTATTAAATATTCCATTGCACCTCTCATCAAACAGTGCATTTCACAAACTTTACTTGCCTGCATTTCAGAAACTATACATCAGATCTCACAGATCTCACAACTACAGGTATGTATAGAATCAGCATGATAGTGCCAGTATAGCACTGGTATTAGTTTATATATGAAAATCCTGGTGGTTGGTGCTCTTTAGGCCTCTTTCACACGTTCGTGAAAATCACGCACGTTTTTCACGGACGTGTTAAAGGTGCGTATTGCCCTGCGTGAGCCGTGTTTATGGCTCACGTGTGTTCTCCGTGTGCTATCCATGATAACACACGGAGAACGGGAACTTTCTGCTCACCTGTCCCTGGCGTCGCTGTCCGTGGTGCTGATCTTCGGTCTCCGGTCTTGCCAACTCCCTGCTGCTGCTGCTGCTTCCGGCCGCAGTGAAGTGAATATGCAATGAGCATAATGAGCGGGGGTTGGAAGCAAGTGACAGCAGCGGCAGAGACAGGAGGGCTGGAGAAGGTGAGTACATTTTTTTTTTTTCTCAGACACGTGTGTTTTCTCCGGCGCGTGTTACACGGAACACCTCCGTGTGGTCCGTTTGCGTTCCATGTGACACCCGTGTTGCCGGAGAAAAACGGACATGTTGACGTGTGGAGCACACGGACACACGTATGCTCCACACGGTCCATGGCAAAACACGCACATGAGCGCAGACCCATTGATTTTAATGGGTCTTTGTGTGCCCGTGTCTCCGGTACGTGAGGAAAAGGACCAAACACGTACCGGAGACATGGACGTGTGAAAGAGGCCTTAAAAAGACTAATTCAATGTTTCCCTGCCTTATATCAACACCTTTTGGAGGCTCCATAACATGTGCTGTGATACTTAAAGGAGATGGTCCAAAGCTAAAATCGATTTTCATAATGTCTATGTATTTAGTCCAGTAATTTAATAGCTTTTCTAATACTGTTTCCTCTCTGTCTTATCTAACGGCTTTATTTTTATTTAACTATTTCCAGTTTGATGACATTTGATTTGAGAATCATCACTGCATGCAGGGATACTCAAACTGGATGTCATCAGGGAACAGAGGCTGGGGTCACTACTGAAGCCTTTGGCCTCTCCATGAAATGAAACATCATCTATGATGTCCGTTTTAGGGGCTCGGATAGTCCCTGCTCTCCTGAGCATACATTGGTTGTAAAGTCCCACATATGCTCAGTAGGATCTTGTCACAGGGTAATATAAATTAGAATGCACAGTGACAGTGCACTCCCTCGCTGGCTCTGATGAGAAGTGATGAGCTGGCAACAAAGTTCACAATCAGTGCACATTGTTAGGAGAGAACCTGACGAGTAAGAAAAGCAGAGACAACTCCTACCCCAGAAAGTATAGTTTGTTTTGGGGGCAGGGCTAATCTCTGCTTGTTGGTTTCTCTCTGTACAATGTGCGCTAACCTAACGTGCACTCTCTTGATGGTTTGTCACTTCTCACTAGAGTTAGTGAGGGAGTGCGCTGTCACTGTGCCTTTAGCCTTTAAAAGAATATCTCACAGTGACAATGGAGCTTTTACTGAGCATACATCAGAATTGACAACCAACACATGATCCCTAGAGTTGGGACTAAGAAGAAAATCCGGTGAGAAGAGACCAGCCCCACACAACTTGACATCTGTTTTAAGGCTATGGCTTGTCTCTATTTTTCCTGATCACCTGGTTCTCTCCTTAACATTTGCACTGACAATACACTCTCTTGCCACCTCGTTACTTTTCATCAGAGACGGCAAGGGAGTGCACTGTCACTGTACATTACAATAATAGTGCTAGAAAAGAGAAGCTTATCTGTTAAAACCCTATCAGCGCAACAGGTTAGTGTATACATTAATACACTCACCAATTGTGGTTGTGAAGGGTCACAACCACCATAGATAGCATAAGATAATAATGGCTGCCGCGGCCCCACGCGGAGATGTCTTCAAAGTAGGAGGAGAAAAAGGGGTTAATCCCGCGCAATCCACCAAATAAGATGTAGAAATGTTGATAAATTAGTCACTCTTTTATTCCATAGGTCTAGGCGTTTCGAGGTGTAAAAACCTCTTCCTCAGGACCAGAATATCTGGTCCTGATGAAGAGGTTTTTACACCTCGAAATGCGTAGACCTATGGAATAAAAGTGATTCATTTATCAACATTTCTACATCTTATTTGGCGGATTGTGCGGAATTAAACCTTTTATCTCCTCCTACTTTGAAGACACTGTACATTACAAAGAATATTGCACAATGACAAGATCCCACTGAGCATATATTGGAATTGAACATGAATGCCTGCTCAGTAGAGCAGGGACTATCCCAACCGTTGAAATGGAGGTCACTGATGGCGCCTTATCTCAGGGTGGGGAGAGCAGCTGTAGCAGTGACCGCAGCCTCTGTCCCCTCATGTTGTTTTTTTTGAGTTTCCCAGTATGCACTAGGGACGTACTGGGGATTCTGAAACAAAATGTAATCAAACATTTTAGGGAAAAAAAGCAGTTAGATAGGGCAAAGAGGGAACAATGTTAGAAAAGATATTAGAGAGGGAACAGTAGAGAATGTTTAATTACAGTATATTAGAAAAGCAGTTGGGTTATTATTTTTAATAGACATTTAGGGGAAATCAATGTTAGTTTTGGGCATCCTCTTTAAAGAAGCTTTTCCATTAACATATATGTTCAATAAATCTTGTATATGTACATGTAGTGTAGTGTGGGTTAATATACGGTACTGTGCTCACCGCTGTCTTCTTTGTTATCCAGCACCGCCACGGTCCTTTTCGAAGTGATATCACTGTTCCTCGGACTTTCTGGATCACTTTAGGCATGAACGGAAGTCCCTTTTCCAATGTAAATCTATGGAGCCTCGTTATGAGGCTACGTAGACTAAAGGGGGCTTTACACGCTATTATATCGTTAACGTATTATCGTCGGGGTCACGGTGTTTGTGACGCACATCCGGCGTCATTAATGATATCGCAGCGTGTGACCCGTACGAGCGACCTTAAACGATCGCAAAACAGGCAAAAAATCGTTGGTTTTGGAGAGGTCGTCCTAAAACCAAAAATCGTTGGCTGCTTATTAGCAATGTTGTTCCTTGTTCCTGCAGCAGCACACATCGCTATGTGTGACACCGCAGGAGCGACGAACATCTCCTTATCTCCATCCACCGGCAATGCGAAAGGAAGGAGGTGGGCGGGATGTTACGTCCCGCTCATCTCCGCCCCTCCGCTTCTATTGGCCGGCTGCTTAGTAGCGCCACAGTGACTATTACGCCGAACGCACCTCCCCCTTGAGAGAGGGATTGTTCGGCGGTCACAGCGACGTCGCTGACCAGGTATGTGGGTGTGACGCTGCCTTAGCGATAATGTTCGCTACAGCAGCGATCACACAATATCACACGACGGGGGCAGGTGCTATTGCGCGCAACATCGCTAGCAATTGCTAGCGATGTCGCAGCGTGTAAAGCACCCTTTACATTGTAAAAGCCACTTCTGGGTGACATAGAGCGCAGCGGGACCGGGAGAGTCTGGAGATCAATGACATCAGTAAGAAGATTAGCGGAACACTAGGGTTATTATGTGGCGGAAGTAAGACTCCACCTACCATTTACTGCTGACCCTTGAGGCCAAGAGCAGAAAGATGCACCTAAATTTTGCTTATTTTTAGGCACAAAGGGATTGTCTATTTTTTTTTTCTGAAATATCTTGTATATTCTCATCCTTATTCCACATTGTCTATTATTGCATTGAAGGACACCACCGTGTTTCCTCTCCTGACCTCTGTACTGAAGGACCCCAAATACTTCAAGAACCCTGCAAGATTTGACCCAGAGCATTTTCTGAACAAGAAAGGGGAGTTTGAGAAGAACGAAGCTTTCCTACCATTTTCAGCAGGTATTATTGAGGGCACCAGCACAGAATAAACATTTCATGAGAAAGTCAAATTTCAATTTCGTAATTTAGAATTGTTATTTTAAAGAAAATTTTGAAAGAAAAACCTTACTTTTTTTTCCTTTCTTTGTAGGGCGAAGAATCTGCCTGGGAGAAGGAATGGCAAGAATGGAGATCTTTCTTTTTCTCACCTTCATCCTGCAGAATTTCAACTTGGAAACGGACGAGAATCCTTCCGATATTGACATTACCCCTCTACCCTATAAGATACGTTTTGTCCCCCGCTTATAGCTATGGTTAATGGAAGTCAATGAATTTATAAAAACTATTCCCATTAAAGGACCTTTTGGCTACGTGTGGTTGATATCATCTGTTACTTTCTATATATTATACTGTATATGTCCAGCGTTCAAAATGTAACATGGCCACAGGGGTGTGTAGGGGCTACAAGACTCTGCCACCGCCGTAGAGGTGATAGACCATGTGTTTGTGTGTAATAAAGTTATCATTGTGTGTGGTGTGGCCACCAGGTGGCAGCATGGCCCAATTTACCTCTTCCTTAGTACTCCTGGGTTAGAAAGGGGTTAATTTTAGGAGGGTTGGCAGGTTATAAAAGGGCCAGACAGGAGGAAGAGGGTAGGAGAGTCTCCAGGAAGGAGCAAGTGAGAAGTAGCCAAAAAATATCGATTCGTTATGACCCTCAAGGTCAAACTCACAGTAGGTCCGAAGATACTCTCGTTCCCCGCTGGGGGTAGTAATCCGGATGGTGAGACTGGTGGCTGGACCTTGGCAAGAATTTCACAATTCCCCTGCTTCAAGTTTATGGTCAGTGCGTCCCTATAATAGGGTGGAAGCCAAGGTGTGAGCAGAGAGTGAGCATGCCACAAATGGTGAATGCACAGCAGGGGATGAGGGGCCTAGGGGAGCTTACGGAGTCCCAGGTGTCAGGGGAGCGGTCGGCTGTAAAATTACTAAAATTAGTGAAGACTAAAGGAAACTCTACTGGGGTCAGAAGCGGCGCCCTCAGGGTGTGGGATAATGACGATGACACTGTACAGAACTTACCAAGTAAAGTTGCAAAATTTGGGAAAAAAACCTCATGTGTCCAAGTTATTGACTGCGGATAAATGGACTTTTGAATGTACTGTTATACACTGGAGTGGTGACTGGTGCTCGAGGGGTTAATGTCTCGCTGTGCTGCAGCCTAGTAACCCCTGTGAAGACGACTACTGCAGCCTCCATTAGCCACTCCTACAGGTGCAATCTGGCCAACACTCCCAGTGACTTAGCAAATTAGTCTGTGTGTGACCTATATACAGTGGTAACATACGGTATGTGTATTTGTAGGTGGTTGTAACACAGTATGTGACACATACAGGCTGTAGCATGATGTGTATGTGTGTCATATAGTATGTGTTTGTGTGGGTGTAACATAATGTTTCTGCGTGTACCATTTAGTTTGTGTAAGTGAGGCGCCCCTTAGGCTGCAGTCGCCACAGAGTATTGGACCTTTTTTTAGGTGCGATATTTGCCCCGGGTAAGGAGGGGGTTAATCACCGGTGTTCCACATTAACACCTTACATAAAGCTTAGGAGCCTTCTCACTGGGGTACTGGACTAGGGTAGGCAGGGGGGTTGCCAACACGAAGCTTGGGACTGTCCCGGTCACTAGGACAGCCTCCTGCGGGGAGGATTCCACTTGGGGTAGAAATAGGAGCAAACTCACACGAACACTAGTTAGTTGACCCAGGACACCAGTTCTGGGACACGACTCCCCCATCACTTTCTTCTCTTCACAGGGCCTGTGGCTTGGAGCGGAGCGCTCAGCCCAGGTTCCTCACGACTGGAAAGGCAACTCTGACAAAGGACTTTCTTCTTTCAAACACCGTTGACTTCTTCTAACTTATCCGAGGTCGACAGTGCCCATCACAGCGGGTGACCGGTACTACCTAGGCGAGCGGCACAAAGAGTGAGTAAAGACACCTGGAACCGCAGCAACTGACCCGGACTCTTATTACCTGCGCTGCCGCCCTGCACCTCAGCGCCAAAGGACACCGCCCTCAATACTCCCCTCATCATCCTCCCCGGGGCCCGCTCCACCTGTGGGGAGCGACACCATCTCTGCTGCTATTACCATCTGCCTCGGAGGACAGCGACAGCAGCGGCGGCTAATCCCTTGCCGCGTACCAAAGGTGGCATCTCAACAATCTTCCTACTACTACCTCCATCATCCTCCCTCCTTATTGGTGTACATCTCAGGGCACGTAGCCGGGAAGGCCACCGCGACATCCTAGACCACCACACCGGCCCGGTGATGAGTAACTCAGGTATGAGACCCCGTGCCTGATTCCCCCTGCCCCCTGGGTGCTACATAACCATAGATTGTGTGTAACATACAGTAAGTTTGTGGTTCTCATGGAGCGTGTGTAATATTGAGTTTGCAAATTGCCTGTTCATAGTGGAAGAGAACATGAACTCTAGTGCCATCTATTGGAAGTAGTAATCCTAGAATTCACTATTAACTCATTATCGAGCCTTGCCATATGACTTAAGATAAAATACCAAATTAGACAATCAATTTGCAAACACATGTTTCGAAGTGGTTTCCCCTCCTCAGTGCAAAGCAGGATGTCAGATTTGGCTGCGTGAGAAGCCTCTGACTGGGCATCTAAGGTTGAAAGTTGCTCTTCATGGAGAATGAAAAGCAATCGAGGGTGGAGTTGTATTCCATGAAATGAACCTCTGGTAAATTAAATTTGCTATGGAGTGTGCAACGCATAATTAGTAATGAGCGAGCGTGCTTGGCACTTTACGGTACGCCATTGAGCATCAGGGTGTTCAATTGAGTATACTGATACCTGGGTGCAATGCTCGAGTCCCCACCCTGCATGTTTCCCAGATTTTTTTCAACCACATGCAGTAATTGCCTGCCAATCAGGATAATGCCATAGGCATGTGGTCTATTGGCATTACTATGATTGGTCAGCAGTATCTCATCACAGGGTCAATTTAAAACCCAGTGACGCCATGCTGCGCTCACTGTACACGGAAATAGTATAGGGAGAGGTTCTGTTGGATAAGAGACAGTGTACTATATAGCGCGACAGTACTTGCTGGTGCAAAACTAAACCAACAGTTCTTTTCAGGTCTAATTCTGTAATAACACTGCTCTTACCTGCATTTAGTGTAATGCAAGCTGCTGGAGCAGGGATAGTGTATTAGAGCCATTTAGGCAGGGATTCAAGCCTTATATATCTTGCTGCTTTTACCTAAAATAAAATCAATTCCATTCCCTAATATTTTTCTAGTCTGTATTTAGTGTAGGGCAAGCTGCTGGAGAAGGGATAGTGTATTAGAGGCCTGTAGGAAGGGATATTAGCCTTACAGACCTTGCTGCTGCTATGTAAAAAAAAAATCTATTCTATTCTCTAATAATAACCCTCTTAGCTACATTTAGTGTAGGGCATGCTGATTGAGAAATAAGGGGTACTTTGCACACTACGACATCGCAAGCCGATGCTGCGATGCCAAGCGCGATAGTACCCGCCCCCGTCACAGCAACGATATCTTGTGATAGCTGCCATAGCGAACATTATTGCTACAGCAGCTTCACATGCACTTACCTGCCCTGCGACGTCGCTCTGGCCGGCGAACCGCCTCCTTCCTAAGGTGGCGGGTCGTGCGGCGTCACAGCGACGTCACACGGCAGGCGGCCAATAGGAGCGGAGGGGCGGAGATGAATGGGACGTAAACATCCCGCCCATCTTCTTCCTTCCTCATTGCAGCCGGGACGAAGGTAAGGTGATGTTCCTCGCTCCTGCGGCTTCATACACAGCGATGTGTGCTGCCTGCAGGAACGAGGAAAAATATCGTACCGTCGCTGCTGCGAAATTATGGAAATGTCGGACCCTACACTGATCATATGATAACGACGCTTTTGCGCTTGTTAATCTATGTAAAAGGATTCACATACTGCGATATCGACAGTGACGCCGGATGTGCGTCACTTTCGATTTGACCCCACCGACATCGCACCTGCGATGTCGTAGTGTGCAAAGTACCCCTAAAAGTGTGTTAGAGACCTACAGTATAGGCAGGGATTCTACCTTTACAGACTTTTCTGCTGCAACCTAAAACCAAAAGACCTTTTCAGACGTACATCTCCTCTCCCCATTAATAATTTCCGCTATGACCTGCATTCAGTGTAGGGAATGGATAGCTGCTGGAGGAGGGATAGTTTGGATTAGTGACATATAAAAAGGGTATATTGCTTTACAGTCCTTCTATAGGTATACTTCTGCTGCAACTTAACTGTGTTGGTCAATGCACAGATGATGTTATGGGACACATACAGGTATAAGGCAGAGATGGCACACCAGGAATTATGTTGATGCCTGACAACCGAGTACAACAGGACAGCCTCTGCCATCAGGTTGCGGAAAGTCTCAGAGTTCACAAGCCTAAACAGCAACATTTCCAGAACAAGCAGCCAGGACATGCAAGCACATAGCACCCTGTGTACATTCTTCATCTCCACAAGGTCCACATGCAAAGCTTCTTCTTTAATTGTGATCAGTGAGCATTTGAGTACACACAGAAGTGGGATGGTTACTCTGATTATGATGTCCTAGCCACTCACCATCTTGGTTTATTCCTCAATTGTTTGTCAGTTGAGTGAGGGCTACCTTCTGTCCCTATAAAAATTATGATTCGAGAGCCGGCTAGCCCTCTAAAAATTGATTGAGGGCTGCCTGCTGACCCTTCAAGAATTATGAGTTAGGGACGGCTGCTGTTCCTCTAAAAATTGAATGAGGGCCACCTGCTGGCCCTCAAAAAATTGAGTTAGGACCGGCTGCTGGCCCTCTAAGAAGTGAGAGAGTGCCAGCTGCTGGCCCTCTAAAAATTGAGTGAGGGCCGGTTGCTGGTCCTCTAAAAATTGAGTGAGGGCGCCTGCTGGCCCTCTAAAAAGTGAGCCAGGGCTGGTTACTGGCCCTCAAAATATTTGGAGCAACAGCTGCATGTTAACCCAGCTGATATGGTGGAGGAGGAGGACCAAAACAAAAACATGAACTGTATATCATTCTTGCAGTGGAATGGGATGAATTGGAATACAACAGGAAAAAAAAACAAAAAACATTTGATTTGACTTTATAGTCTGCTGCTGTCACCCCCTGGGGTTGAGAAGTCTGGGTCATTACTAACCTACTAAGTGTAAAATGAAAAAAACACATACAGGAAAAAAAAATATTTGAATAAAGACTACCCCACACTATCCCTTGTTCACCAATTAAATATTTTGATTAAATCTATGAAGCTCTAACATAATCCATGATGTACTGGACCCACGACGTTTGCCGAATTGATACACCAACCTATGGAGGCTCATTCAGAGAATGAGGCTCCATAGGTCACTGAGATACTGATGTCCCCACGTGTGATAAATTCCGCACTGACTGGGGGTGATCAATGGGGACTCTTTCTCTGAAGTTTAATGGCAGCATCCCAAATCAACCTGCACTTTTTAATAAGTTGCAAAACCAAGATTAACGTTCTGAAAACTGCGTAAAGATAATACGTAATTTCATACTTTTACTATATAAAAAATATAATTTTATTCAGCAGAAAACCATAATGGAAATAAATATAACATAATTTAATAATTAGATAATTAAAATAAAAGTAAATAAATATATATTTAAAAAAAAAAAAATATATATATATATATATATATATATAAAAAACATCTCTATATTATTCTTATGTATAAACGTTCATAGATGGCTATGTTCTTCTTTCCCTTGAGGATGCATTTTAGAGCTCCTCGACAGGTGACTGAACATCCACTTATAGTGTAAACATATCTTTTCTTTATCAGTTCTTCAAACTGAGCATAAATCATAGGCAGAAGGGATGGAAATATTGATGATTCACATTGGAGATGTTCCACAGCTTGAAACGCATTTTGTAGATTTGTGAATTTTCTTTGAAGCTTCCTTGTAGTTACTTTCCAAGAGCCCAACAACCGATGTCTTCCACCACTAACGGGATTAGGCTGAGTATCACGGCTTCCTGGAGACATTGTGGAGATGCCTACAGAATAATATGTAGTGTAATTATTATCTATTAAAGGAATTCTCCATTAATTAAAACATCTCTATGTCTTCATGTTATCTCCTCTGTCATCTATGGAGTTCTCCTTTTCTCTTGTCTATGTAGAGCAAATCATTGTATAAATCAGTGTTTCTCAACTCCAGTCCTCAAGACACAACAACAGATCATGTTTTCAGATTTTCCTCAATATCAGACAGGAAATTATTCCATCACCTGTCCAACATTAAGGAAATCCTGAAAACCTGATTGAGGAAAACCTGAAAACATGATCTGTTGGTGGGTCTTGAGGACTAGAGTTGAGAAACACAGGTAAAAATGATCCCCTATAGTAATGAGAGGGTTTTCATCTACTGTACATGTCCAGGGTCAATTATCTGCTCCACCATGGGGGACAGGATCATACCTCTTCTTGTCTCATCTCTAGATCTGTAGGAAACTTACCTCTTTCATAAAGTGCTGGAGATGGTGCAGCCATGGCTTCAGCTTCTCCGAAGGTGTTTTACTGTGTCCTGGTGATTCCCTCTGAATATGAGACATAGAAGATAATGATAAGTTATGGGTCAACATCAAAAAACATCAAAACATAAACCATACAAGTAATAATAAAGATGACGAGTTGACCACATGGACGTACACAGATCAGAAGATCATCTTTGACTCTGAGGAACATCATGAGTGACTGTGATGCCGGGTTAGGAACAGCAGATGTGGACAGATTCGCCAGAACTTCTGTAGTTATATTAACTCGCTCCAGGGTCAGAATTAGACGATCACTTGCCTGTAGATGGGAAATGTTGAAAATATGTGTCAAGAAGTGGTCCCTCAAGTCCATTAGAAAGGAAGAAGGGTTTAGTTTCAGAGAAATTTTTATGGAAGAAAGTGACCAGATTTGTACTAACAAAGGTTGTCAACTTGATTTTTTTTTTCTGGACTGCTTATTAAAAATCACAGACAGACAATATTTTTTACGGACACATTCAAAAACCATGATAAATCATTAAGATTATCAGTGGATCCATGTCTGCCATCCATAATTCTGATCTAAACACATTCACCACATTCAATCAAAATTATAAAATAATGAGAATTACATTCAAAATAACCTGTACAAGTTTCTTCACCTTCAAAAAAAGTCATGGACAGCTAGAAAAAACATTACAGGGCAAAAAAGTGCCGAATTTTACGGACAGTCCTGGAATTTGTGGACGGTTGGCAATGAGGTGACTTACCATTAGGTCACATACAGACGGCTTGTGTTTGATCATTCTTCTGTAGCATTTCATGGCACTGGTGGACATGTTCTTCTCCGGTGGACAGATATAGAGGAGGATTTTCAGAAGCTTTACATCACTTACTGATACAGTATTTTCCTACCTAGTGTGACATTGATGGTAATTATATAGAAACAAAAGTCCGGAACCATTCGGAGATGTTTTATCTCATCATGAACAAGACCAATGGCAGTACCAATAACCTAATACACCACCATCTTGAAAGCCACCATAAAATAAAAACTCCTAAGGGAAAAGAGATCACTTGTATTCCAGATTTGTATTGGTTTATGACTTTTGATTCTGATTAGCTGTAAATATATACTAAATTATTCTCAAAATCTTCCTCCTTAGATGTTCATTCTGCAGTTGTCTGATCACCCTGATGTCAGAGGAAGATATTGATTGATGTCTGGACATTGGGCAGCATCTCCGGTGAGGATGTCCGGTCACTGCCACAAGTACAATAGTGAAGATCACGAGTCTGAAGTACATGTTTGGAGTATTTGTGGAGACCTGGAGAATGTATCCTTTTGCTATGAACCTGTGTAAATGATATTAATACATAGAACATTATTACTGCACATGTAAATGTCTATGGCTCCAATATTCTGTACATATACCCAGTAGAAGATGCTCACCTTCTCGGTTGTCTTGTGTCTCTCCGCTGCTCTCAGCTCTGCCTCTTGTCTCTCCATGTTTCTCCTTTTATACTTCTCAGGAGGGAACTTCTTTCTACATTCAGAATTCAAACGACAAGAGAAAATTTATATTAGTCGTGGGAAATCCTTACAACTTTCAGTTTCCTTAGAGTACAGGTATGAAGACAACGTCAGGTAACTGGGAGGAGACTCCTCCACTACTACAGGTGACAGGAGGAATCCCAGCTATATCCTGACTTATTACATGTAACATCATGGAGGCAGTTACTCAGTGATAGGAGAGTTGATATATACAGTCCTTTTACCTGTATTCTATTATTGATGTTATTTCTCTGCATATAGCAGAGATTTCTCCTGCCACCTCTAGTCGTGGAGGAGTCTCCTCCCAGTTCCTTGACGTTACCTTCGTACCTGTACACTAAGGAAACTGAAAGTTGTAAGGATTTCCCACGGCTGCTGTCACTTTTCTCTCGTCACTTGAATTCTGATCGTAGAGAGAAAATTTCTCCACATTGTAAAAATGAAGAACCTTTTCTCCTGCAGATTGAAGAATCAAAGGAGAAACATTGAGGCAGAGCTCAAAGCAGAAGACAGACGCAAGACAACTGGGCAGGTGAGCATCAGTCATTGGATGTATATAGAGAATATCAGCGCAATTGGCACTTACTTAATAGATTTGTGTACAATAATAATGTTCTATGCATTAATATGTCACATACAGATTACTTGGAAGAGAATAAAATCTCCAGATCGGCCCCGATACTCCAACCATGGACATCAGACTGGTGGTCTTCAGTATTGTTCTTGTGGCCGTGACCGGACATCCACACCAGAGACGCTGCCCAATGTCCACTGACATCAGGGTGATCAGAATGAACATGTATGGAGAGAGATTGTGTTACACCGAGAGGAGTCTGGAGTTCTCATACCGGGTTCATATTTTTACTTATTTTGTCAAAAGTGAAGATCCATCACTAAGTCTAAAAGATGACCGATATCATCTTTTTCATTATGTTGTATTTGATAGTTTTCTAAGTGGTGGAATTGGAAGTTAAATTGAGTAATTAGTAGTGATGAGCGAGCATGCTTGTTACTACTCGGTACTCGCACGAGTATCACTGTACTCGGTCTACTCGGCGGGGACCGAGTAATCTCGCGATACTCGTGCTGTACTCGTGGTCTTCATTTCTGCATGTTGGCGCTCTTTTGAGAGCCAGCCCTCATGCAGGGATTGGCTGGCAGACCACTGCAATGCCACAGCCCTGTTAGTTGTGGAATTGCAGTGATTGGCCGGCCTGCACAGCGTGACCGAGCCTTTATACCGGCGGGCGCGCTGTGCTCTGCTCACAGCTATCCAGACAGTCAGTGCAGGGAGAGTGTCGCTGCTTCAGGGAAAGGTTTGCGGCCCTTTATAGCTATTTCCGTAGCAGGGCTGCAAACAGTGTGACCAAAAGTCCTTCTCAGGACTATTCTAGTTGTATACAGGCAGGCAGGGTATAGCCAGGTCGGAGTACAGTAGCAGAGTCCTTCTCAGGACTATTGTTGCTGTATACAGGCAGGGTATAGCCAGGTCGGAATACAGGCTAGTGACCAAAAGAGTCCTTGTCAGGACTATTGTAGCAGTATACAGGCAGGCAGGCAGGGTATATAGCCATTCCTAGTGGTGACCGTATACCAGCCTTCATCATATCTGGGGCTGGTGTACACAGTCTAAAACAGTCCACATAGTGTCAGAGTTCTCGTCATTAATTTTTGCTCCTAAAACCTGTTAGGTTCTTAGTGCGTCCGTGCTTGCATTTAAAAACCGCACGTGTGTGCCTGTCGGTGGCAGCGTACAGGTGCACTTGTGTGCGTTTTTACCAAACTATTATATAACGCACAAGTGTAGTGTATAATACACGTCAGTCAGCAGTGGCTGATAGTGTCAGAGTTCTCGTCATTAATTTTTGCTCCTAAAACCTGTTAGGTTCTTAGTGCGTCCGTGCTTGCATTTAAAAACCGCACGTGTGTGCCTGTCGGTGGCAGCGTACAGGTGCACTTGTGTGCGTTTTTACCAAACTATTATATAACGCACAAGTGTAGTGTATAATACACGTCAGTCAGCAGTGGCTGATAGTGTCAGAGTTCTCGTCATTAATTTTTGCTCCTAAAACCTGTTAGGTTCTTAGTGCGTCCGTGCTTGCATTTAAAAACCGCACGTGTGTGCCTGTCGGTGGCAGCGTACAGGTGCACGATTTGCACAAACTTTGATATAACGCCCAAGTCTAGTGAATACACGTCAGCACAGCATTGCAAAATGCGCAAGGGCGTTGGCAAGGAACAAGGAAGTGGACGTGATGGTGGTGCAGTCAGAGGCCGAGGTCGTGGGCAAGCTCTAATTTTGCCACAACAAAGGGCCACATCTAGTCGCTCGCACGTCCTGTCCCAAATTCTTGGGGACCGCAGCAGTACACCGCTCTTGAACCAAGACCAGTGTCAACAGGTTGTTAGTTGGATAGCAGATAATGCTTCCAGTCAGATTGGCACCACCACAAACACTCTGTCTTCCACACGGTCAAGTGTCAGTAGCCGTGATACTGTACCGCACATTTCAGAACCTGATCCTCCTTCCTACCACAAGGCTGAGTACACGTCCTCGGACATTAATGATCCCACACTTGGACACTCGGAAGAGCTGTTCACGTTTCCATTCGCACATTCTGGCCTCTCGCCAGCTCATGTTGAAGTGGGTCATGAGGAGATCGTATGTACAGATGGCCAAATATTTGAGCAGCCACGTTCTCACGAAGTTGGCAACGTGTCTCAACAAGGGGTGGACGATGATGAGACACAATTGTCAGGAAGTCAGGAGGAGGAGCAGGGTGCGGAAGAGGAAGACGACGTGGTGGATGATCCAGTAACTGACCCAACCTGGCAGGAGGATATGCAGAGCGAGGACAGCAGTGCACAGGGGGAGGGAGGCGTAGCATCACAACAGGCAGTAAGAAGCAGGGTAGTGGCTCCAGGCAGAAGTCAGGCAACCGTTCCCCGGAACAACAACACGACACAAGGTGCCTGTACAAATGTTAGGTCTTCCCGAGTCTGGCAGTTTTTTAAGTTGGCTCCAGATGATTCTAAAAAGGCCATTTGCAACACCTGCCGTGCCAGCATCAGCAGGGGTACCAAAACTAGCAGCCTGACCACCACCAGCATGATCAGGCACATGTCAGCCAAGCACCCGACTTTGTGGGAAGTACAACAGAGTTGAGGAGCAGTGCTTGCTAATGTCACTGCTACGTCTTCGCTGGTTGTGCATGCGAGCCAATCCCCTGTCCATGCTGCCTGCGAACAAGCCTCCTCCGGTCCTGCACCTGCAGTTGCCTACGCAGAAATAACACCATCATCAAGCACGTCCTTGTCCCAGCGCAGCGTTCAGTTATCCATTCAGCAAACCTTTGAACGCAGGCGCAAATACACTGCCAACACCCCACATGCCACAGTTCTAAATGCTAACATTTCGCGACTGCTTGCGCTGGAAATGTTGCCTTTTAGGCTGGTGGAGACAGAAGCATTCCGCGACCTGATTGCGGCAGCTGTCCCACGTTACTCGGTCCCCAGCCGCCACTATTTCTCCCGGTGTGCCGTCCCCGCGTTGCATAACCACGTGTCACAAAACATCACACGTGCCCTGAACAACGCTGTTTCACCCAAAGTCCACCTAACCACAGACACGTGGACAAGTGCTTGTGGGCAAGGCTGCTACATCTCGTTGACGGCACACTGGGTTAATATTGTGGAAGCTGGGACCCAGTCTGAGCGAGGGACGGAACACGTCCTTCCCACACCAAGGTTTGCAGGCCCTACCTCAGTCAGTGTTTCACCCACACTCTACAGCTCCGGAATGTCATGCTCTTCAGCCTCCTCCTCCTCCTGCGCATCCTCATCCACTGTACCCTCCACACCAGTCCCAAGCTGGAAGCACTGCAGCACTGCCTCGGCGAAGCGGCAACAGGCTGTGCTGAAGCTAATCTGCATAGGTGACAAACCCCACAATGCAGAAGAGCTGTGGACAGCTCTGAAACAGCAGGCAGATCACTGGCTCACACCTCTGAACCTAAAGCCAGGAAAGGTCGTGTGTGACAATGGCCGGAACCTGGTGGCGGCTTTGAGGCGAGGCCAGCTGACACATGTTCCATGCGTGGCCCATGTGCTCAACCTCGTGGTTCAGCGGTTTCTAAAGTCATACCCAGAGCTGTCTGATCTGCTGGTAAAAGTTCGCCGCCTGTCTGCACATTTTCGAAAGTCACCTACTGCTTCAGCCGGCCTTGCCGGCTTTCAGCGCAGTTTGCATCTTCCGGCTCACAGACTGGTGTGTGATGTCCCCACGCGTTGGAATTCAACTCTGCACATGTTGGTCAGGATATGTGAGCAGAAGAGGGCAGTTGTTGAGTACCTGCATCACCTAAGCCGTCGGGAAATGGGTCAAACTCCACACATAACACCTGAGGAGTGGAGATGGATGTCCGACCTATGTACCATCCTCCAAAACTTTGAGGACTCCACCAAGATGGTGAGTGGTGATGACGCCATTATTAGCGTCACCATACCGCTACTCTGCCTTCTAAAACGGTCTCTGCTCAAAACCAAACATGATGCATTGCAGGCGGAGCGCGATGAGTTGCAGCAAGAAACAGTAGTGGGTGTGGGTGATAACACACAGCCCAGCCTCGTCTCATCACAACGTGCAGTGGAGGACTATGACGAGGAGGAGGATGAAGACATGGAGCAAATCTCCGGCCAAATTGAGGATATGACATGCACACCAGTCATATCCTCGGTTCAGCGTGGCTGGCCAGAGGACAGGGTAGATGAGGAGGAGGAGGAGGAGGAGGAGGACAGCATGTTCAGTCAACGTGTTGGTCAGGCTACTGAAGTCCTGGCTGTTAAGAGTCTGGCGCACATGGCTGACTTTATGGTAAGCTGCCTGTCTCGTGACCCTCGCGTTAAGAACATCTTGGCCGACAATCATTACTGGTTGGTAACACTGTTAGACCCACGCTACAAGGAGAACTTTATGTCTCTTATTCCCGAGGCGGAGAGGTCAACCAAATTGCAGCAGTTCCGGAAGGCCATAGTCACGGAAGTAGGCAAAGCATTCCCCTCACAAAACGCTAGCGGCATAGGTCAGGAATCAGTGGACAACCAAGGCGTACAGCCGAGAGAGGCACAAGTCCAATCCGCCAGAGGTAGGGGAACAGTCTTTAAGATGTGGGACAGTTTTCTCAGCCCCTCACGTACCACAGCCCCTGAGGTGCGGGGTAGTGCCACAAGAAATCCTAAGTTTGCCCAGATGCTCAAGGAGTACCTTGCAGATCGAAGAACTGTACTCCGACATTCCTCTGTGCCTTACAATTATTGGGTATCCAAGGTGGACACATGGCATGAATTGGCTCTCTACGCCTTGGAAGTCCTGGCCTGCCCTGCCGCTAGCGTTTTGTCAGAGCGTGTTTTTAGTGCCGCAGGTGGAATCATTACAGATAAACGCACCCGCCTGTCAACTGAAAATGCTGATAGGCTGACTCTGATCAAGATGAACAAGGGTTGGATTGGGCCAGACTTCACCACACCACCAGCAAATGAGAGCGGAATTTAAAGTTTGTAACGGGAATTTGCCATGTACCTCCAGTCACCCATGGGTACACACTTCTGGACTTTGGATAATCGCTGGACTGCTCCTCCTTCTCCTCATGCGCCACCATGATGACCGTTACAAGAGTTAGGCCTTTGTTTCAGGTATACCCCCAGTGGTAAATTTTTTCGCCCATTCTTTGCAGAATGGACATTACAACGACAGGAGACCCGCTCCTTTGCAATGGGAACAATGTTTTGAGGCCCTCATGCACGTCTCTATGCAGGGACAACGTGGAGCCTCCCAATTTTTGGCTGCCCTGCCAAAGGGCTATACTATAATACACCCACTTCCTGACAATGGACACTTAATGTTTTGAGGCCCTCATGCACGTCTCTATCCAGGGACAACGTGGAGCCTCCCAATTTTTGGCTGCCCTGCCTAAGGGCTATACTATAATACACCCACTTCCTGACAATGGACACTTAATGTTTTGAGGCCCTCATGCACGTCTCTATCCAGGGACAACGTGGAGCCTCCCAATTTTTGGCTGCCCTGCCAAAGGGCTATACTATAATACACCCACTTCCTGACAATGGACACTTAATGTTTTGAGGCCCTCATGCACGTCTCTATCCAGGGACAACGTGGAGACTCCCAATTTTTGGCTGCCCTGCCTAAGGGCTATACTATAATACACCCACTTCCTGACAATGGACACTTAATGTTTTGAGGCCCTCATGCACGTCTCTATCCAGGGACAACGTGGAGCCTCCCAATTTTTGGCTGCCCTGCCAAAGGGCTATACTATAATACACCCACTTCCTGACAATGGACACTTAATGTTTTGAGGCCCTCATGCACGTCTCTATCCAGGGACAACGTGGAGCCTCCCAATTTTTGGCTGCCCTGCCTAAGGGCTATACTACAATAGACCCACTTCCTTACAATGGGCACTTCAGGTTTACAGGCCCTCATACACGTCTCTATTCAGGGACAACGTGGAGCCTCCCAATTTTTGGCTGCCCTGCCTAAGGGCTATACTACAATAGACCCACTTCCTTACAATGGGCACTTCAGGTTTACAGGCCATCATGCACGTCTGTATGCAGGGGCATTGGTGAACCTCACAATTTTGGACTGCCCTGGCAAAGGAAAATACTACAAAGACTCAGTTCCTCAAAATGGGCACATTAGACTCAGAGGCCTTTATGTACGTCTCTTCTCAGGGACATCGGAGTGCCACACAATGTTTTACGTAAAATCTTTCATGTATTGATCTCAAAAAGTAACATACACCAGCTCTATCTCACTATTGGGTATGTGCCCTTAACATTTCCGCCATGAAAAATCATTTTGGTGTCATTTTGGAAGGTTTTCTGGTGAGTCCGTAAAAATGGCGTAAAACGCGGACAAAATTGTTCACAGCTGTGACTTTTGAGTGATAAATGCTTCAAGGGGTCTTCCCCATGCTGTTGCCATGTCATTTGAGCACTCTTCTGAGACTTTTGTGCCATTTTTAGGGTTTCTACATGCTGCCGGTGGTCATTTCACAAAAATACTCGGGTCTCCCATAGGATAACATTGGTCTCGTTGCTCGGGCCGAGTACACGAGTATCTTGGGAGGCTCGGCCCGAGCTTCGAGCACCCGAGCTTTTTAGTACTCGCTCATCACTAGTAATTAGTTCTACTATTGGTCTAGTACATCATGAGATGATCCATCTATGGCTGATTCTTGATTTTTTACTCTGTATAATCATCAATTATCACAGTGCGGAAGTATATTCTAAATGAGGACAATTTCAATACCAATGTCATGAAAATCCTGCTCTATCTCGCCACAGAAAAAGAACTTGTCCACCAGTGCAATTGTAGCGCCCTGGACAAGCCAGGGGCCACAGAGAACAACACCAACACACCCCACACTCCCGGTCAGGCACACCAAAGTCAGACGAAAACCCTTGTTGCCTTCCTCCAGGGGCTGATGTTCACACCAGGGGGTTGGCCAGGCTGTTGGTCCCGCCCACCGAGGAGTTCACAGTCCTGGAGGCGGGAAAAGCAGACAGTTCAGTTTAGGAAGCGAAAGTGAGAGGAGTGAAGTGGCAACTGAGCAGACTGAAGTTGGTCCGGATGTGTGGCCCGGAAGGATCAGCAAGGTTGGCAGACGGTGGTGACCGGCTGCAGGAGTGGCCTATCAGAGTTTACCGTAAGGACCGTGGACGGGCGGTGGCCCAGCGGTACAGGACCGGTACACAAAGAGAAGTCAGCACCATCTGGCAGGGGCTTGCGGACCCCGGCAAGGCTAGGAGTCACCGTGAATTTGCCAAATCCGTTAGCGAAGGGAACCTCCTGGGTTTCCCAGCAGCCAAGTCCCGACAGAAGGCAACCGTCCAACCGAGAGAGGGAAACACAGTCACCGCCAAGGCTAAAGTTCCCAGGGCCAGAGCCTGCAGGCAAAAGGGGCTCCTTCAGTAACCTTCAAGCTGGGGAGCGGGTTACCGGTGGGAACTCATTGGAACCGTTTACAGTACACAGGTGCAGGGAAAGGCAGTCACCATCAACCTGCCGGGAGAAACAACACCGCAGCCGTCTGTGGGACCCGTCCATCCAGCCGTGTGTTTTACCGAGAACTGTGTCCTCATCATTGGCTGAGTGAGTACCACCGTGCCCCGCGACCCTGCACCTCACCAGGCCCCGTAACCCGCCTGCCATCCAACCCTACCCCATCACCGGGCCCCGGGACAACCAACCCCCTACCCATGGAGGGGAGAACTAACATCCAGGCTGCTCTCTGTCATCGCTCCCGGGATCCCCCGTCCAGAGCAGCGGTGGTGTCACCAATATCACCACAACCGTGGGTGGCGTCACGGACAATAATTAAATCCCCACCATCCAATCCCCACCCTTTTCACTCACGGGCGAGGAGCGCCGCTTGAGTCCCCGGGATCCGGCCCACCGCTTGAGCCACCACCGAGCAGCAGCAGCCGCAGCAGCAGCAGCCAGACCCGAGCAGTGGGAGAGCGCAGCGTCCCCTCCTCCGCCCGCGACAACTTGGCGTCACGAACAGGATCTTACCGCTCTGCCGTCTGGTAGAGGTGCGCCTTGTTACTGCCGGAGGTGTCCGGCTGAAAATTTGCAGAAGCCGCCATCTTGGGCGCGAAAAGTTCCCGCTCGAGCGTCTCCTCGAGCAGTGGAGGCGCGAAGGCCCAAACCCCGCCCCAATAGAGGAGGAGCCGGAAAGAGACTAAGGGGGACTGATGGCGTCTGGCCGCATGTAGCTCGCGGCTATAAAAGCAGGTACGCCAGGACCCTGCGGCCATCTTGTTGCTGGTTCCTGGAAGAGGCCGCCAGAAGATGTTCATGCCGTCCCGTAGCACCGTAGCCCCCGCGCCTGGAACCGCGGCGTGGGTGGAGATCCGGACCGCGCAGCTCCAACAACGGCTGCAGGTCAAGATGCAGCTCCTCTTGGAGGAGTGAGAGGCCGACATGGCGGAGGTCATAGCGACCGTGCGGAGACGCGAGGAGGAGGGAGTTTCAGATGGGAGGGTGAGTGACCCACGCCCCGGTACCCCTAGTGGGTCGGTCATCGCGGCTGCGGGACCCAGTCTAAACCCGCTCGCCCTGCTACCTCCCTCGCTACCCGTATTGGCTGCCGTGACCCCGCCACTAGGCCCGCTACCCCTGCAACCGGTAGCGGTACCCTGCATGTCCGCCCAGGCGGATTGACCTGTAGCCGGAGCCCGTGACCGACCGGAAGTGCCACCTTGGAAGGTGCAGAAGCCTGAGCCGGAGGCATTCCCCAAAAAACCTCCCGAGCCGGAGCCGACAGGCCGCTCCATGCAGGAGGCCCGGCAAAAGAGGACCCCTGTGCCCATCCCCCACACCTCGGCTGAGGTTGCATCGGGTTGCCGCTGCAAGGCAGCACCCCAGGCCAAGTCACCACGGGACCTTCCACCCAGATCACCAGTTGTGGGTAGTGTCCAAAAGGTCTCGCGGGGCCCGACCCGTGCGCCGGAGCTCGCAGCAGCTCCGTATTGGGACAGGGACCCGACACCACTGGGCCCAGAGATTGCCGAGAGAGAGAGGAAGAAGGCGGAGATGGTGGCCCGTACGATCCGGGAAAAGGAGAGTCTGAGGCAAGCAACCTTCCGTGTCCGGGGCCCCCTGTATGAAGGGCAGGTGAGGCGGTTTGATGTCCGCCGGGGCTATGGTTTCATCTACGAACCGGGCCTGGAGGCCAAGGTCTTTATAGCCCGGCGGGATGTTAATGCCCACCTGCCAGAGGAACATCCAGGCCGCAATCTAATGCCCGGAGACCTGGTACAGTACACCCGTCACTGCGGGGAGAGAGGGTGATATGCGCTAGATGCAAAGTTGAGGGGCAGCCAAGAGGCCCGTGTGTGTACCGCGCCCTCTCCCCCGACCGATACCGAGGAATCCGAATAAGGGCAGCGGAGTCCCGTTGCAGTTGTCCCCATTGGGACCACCAGAGTGCTGTTTAAAATTCTATGAATGATAAGCCAATTAACAGAAGAAAGTTTATCTGATTTGCAGAGTGATTGAAACCGGTCGTTGCCGCCACCGTTGTCCCCATGGGGACTGTTTACAAGTTGCATAAGGAACTCCTTATGGACAAGCCTGAGAACTAGCAAGGCAACCACGAACTTGTGGCTTGTAAATAAAAATGTTGTTTTATGGCTTTCACCGTTACCGCCTCCGGAGAGGCAGATTGGAGGAAGGGCCCGCAGTGGAGCAGGCTGGGGCCCAGCCACCACCGGAACCGGTGGCGATCCTCTGGGGGTTTCAGGGGTTCCCCATGGACGTGGGTCCCCTGAAAAGGACAGAACCCGCTCGGGCAACTTGTGCTGGACTGGGGTCAAGGGGTGCTGCCTGTTTGCTTAGGAAACCCATTGGAACCGTTTACAGTACACAGGTGCAGGGAAAGGCAGTCACCATCAACCTGCCGGGAGAAACAACACCGCAGCCGTCTGTGGGACCCGTCCATCCAGCCGTGTGTTTTACCGAGAACTGTGTTCTCATCATTAGCTGAGTGAGTACCACCGTGCTGTGCGGCACAGCGCTGCCCCCGCGACCCTGCACCTCACCAGGCCCCATAACCCGCCTGCCATCCATCCCTACCCCATCACCGGGCCCCGGGACAACCAACCCCCTACCCACGGAGGGGAGACCTAACATCCAGGCTGCTCCCTGTCATCGCTCCCGGGATCCCCCGTCCAGAGCAGCGGTGGTGTCACCAATATCACCACAACCGTGGGTGGCGTCACGGACAATAACCAAAACCCCACCATCCAATCCCCACCCTTTTTACTCATGGGCGAGGAGCGCCGCTCGAGTCCCCGGGATCCGGCCAACCGCTTGAGCCACCACTGAGCAGCAGCAGCCGCAGCAGCGGCCTGACCCGGGCAGTGGGAGAGCGCAGCGTCCCCTCCTCTGCCCGTGACACAATCAAAGGCTGCAGAAAAATGATGAGACATAAGCCATCTGTATGTGACCTAATAGTTGGCACACATCTGACGCTGTCTTCTGTTACTGCCCAGTTTCTTTACAAAATAATTCTCTAAAATAAAGCCCACCTTACCTCCTTACATGCGCCTATATTTAGATAAATTATTGTCCTCCCTTTTACAGGCCAGTGACCGTCTGTATCTGATCTTGGAGCGAGTTACAATAACTTCTGAAGTTCTGGCAAGTCTGTCCACATCTGCTGTCAGTGACCCAGCATCACAGTCACTAATGATGTTCCTCAAAATCAAAGATGATCTTCTGATCTGTGTAAGTCCATGTGGTAATCATGTTCATTGATTCCTAGGATTTTGCTTTGATATTTCGGGACAAATATTGGAAATATAGACCCATAACATATTGTATGTTGTAATTGTCATGGTCAGAGAGAATCACCAGGACACAGTAAAACACCTTCTGAGAAGCTAAAGCCATGGCTGCACCATCTGCAGCACTTTGTCGAAGAGGTAAGTGTCCTTTGCTAGTTGTTAGGTCCGGGGGATGGTGGATCCTCTGGGCCGTGCACCACATTCCCCCAGTGAGGCAACCTGGAGCTAACCCCTATACAGGGACTGTCCGGTCACCCCACCAGAGGGCCTAGGTACAGGGTAGCCGGAGAACTAGCGGGACCGGGATAGCGTCCCTCAGGGAACGGGTAGAACGGAGTCTTTAGAACCACAGAGTTCTTGGAGACAATTAAGGGAGTCCGGTACGGGTGCTGGTTAGGAAGCTCAGACGGGATCCGGGTTAGCTGGATGTGACGGGGAGGCAGCCGGGTGAAGCCGGGGATCACAGACAGGCACAGGCAGATGTAACGGTGGTGGGATTCCCCGCTGACGGACACCGGAGGACCTCTAGGCAAACCCGGATTCAGGAGCCGGTTACGGAGGCAGAGCAGACTCTACGAAAGAGACAGAGTTAGCACAGGCAAGGCACATGGGGACCTGGACTCCTAGCTTGCAGAACTTGACGAACAGGCGACGCCCTCCAGGCAGGGAGCTCCTAATATACCTGACCCTGACTGATGCAATATCCTGTTTAGGGAGTGCAGGGCCTTTAAGAGGAAGTCAGTGACCGCGCGCGCGCCCTAATGCACATGCGTGACGCCCGGGTGCCGGAGGCCAGAGCAGGGAGCGGTGCCGAGGAGGACGTGTGGCTGGGGGCAGGGGACCCGGGGACAGGAGCGGTGAGAAACGACGTCGGGACCCGGGGAGCGTGACACTAGTGATGAGCAAATATATTTGAGTGGAATTTAGTTATGTTCATAGTTTACAAAATGCTGATTTTTTTTTTTGTAATTCCACGTAGATTCAGCAAAATAGTGCCGCCATTTTTCTGAACCGTAATGGGTCATGAAAATGTAAAAAAATGAAAAAAAAGTCTTATCTCACCTTTATGCTCACCTCTCAGTCCCCTACGCTCCTTACTGTTACCCATCAGCTTCTCACTGCCTCTTGAGCAGAAATCCCTTGGCCTTTCACGCTAGGTTGGGACTTCCTCTTCTGATGAGGCCCAGGATGGTTTTACACGTGTATGATCATGAAACCACAAGCTGGGTGAAAGAGGCCATGATTTGAAAATGGGGTGAGGACCAGACTGGTAACAGTGAGGAGCGAAGGGGCCAAGGTAGATACAACAAAGTGAACTTCAGAACATAGAAAGGTCAGAAAGAAGAAAAACTAAGAGAATTTGAAGGTAATGCTAAATCCATTAAACGCATAATAAACATTTTAAATATTATTTTGCAGGAATCTTCTCAATGTCTCCAGGAAGCCGTGTTACTCAGTCTTATCTCGTTATTGGTGGAAGATATTGGATGTTGGCCTCATGGGAAGTAGCTACAAAGACACTTTATTAAAGTCGCCATGTCTAGAGGACTCTCTTCAAAGGGGGAACATTTCCCATTAAAATCACTGTTATATTGTTCCCTTTTTCTTATGATTGATGTTCTTTATGAAGAACTGATGAGAACAATACACAATAGCCCTAATAAGAAATTGATGTACAGTCACCAGTCATAAAGCCTCAACATTGGACCTCAAACTTAAAGAGATCCACTATCTCTCCATGAATTTTCTTAAATACTCATATAATTTGGTTATGTTTTTGATATTTACAAACAATCTTGTTATTACTATTTTATTTAATTATATTATTTATTTCATTATTTTATTTTTATATTTTCAACTATATATTTATTCATTTTATTTTATTTTATTATGCATTTCCTTTTTATTTTATTTGACTATATTAATATATACTTATTTTATTATATATTTAATTATGATTTTATTTGGCTATATTAATATATATTTATGCTTAGTTAATTATTATTGTATTTCTTTATATTGTATGTATTTCCACTTTAGTTTTCTGTTGGATAAAAATATAATTTTTCTATAATAAAAGAAATTTACCTATTGTTTTTGTGATTATGTAAAAAAGTGAAGCTCTGAGCAATGGTTCATAAGTGTATGTTGACTTGGTATGATCCAAGATTTTTTGCAGCTATGTGTGTGTGTGTGAATAAGTGCAAATCTATGATGTATGATGATTTTAAGTTGGCAACTGAATACTGGTTCTAAGAGGTAGGACTAACCAATTAGAGTAATATAGGATACGTCATAAGGGTCTAGGGTCTAATGCAATAACTTCCCTAAAAAAATCATAAAAACGCAACCCTTTTTAGATGTGACTTTTGGCCAATTATTGTCCGCTAGGGTCTGTTTCCTTTGCGTGATCCACAAATAGCCTATAAACTTCTATTAGTAAAATTTCTTATGTAAACGATTAAACTGTCCAGATGCAACTTATATCAGCTGTGTATTATATCTGACACTTTTCTGCAATAGTCACATTGTTTAACTATCTAGATGATGCGGAATTTTGGTGATTTACTTTGATATCCTATGTAACCCATTGCCCTCTCAAAATGTGAGTGTGTGCTGCCTATGGTTGCCTATGTGCCTATGGTCCCTATGTAAATGTGTGGTGCCTATATTGCCTATGCAAATTGTCTCTCCAGGGAGGAAGGAGACAAACTCTAGTGCCACCTATTGGAAATAGCAATCTTAAAAGTCAAAAGTAACAAGCCTTTTCATATAACTTAGGATTTATGCCAGATCAGAACCCTAATTTGCAGACATGGTGTTTCGGGGTGATTGCCCCTCGTCAGTGCAAAGTATGAGTATCTGATCTGGCTTATCAGAAGCTATAGTGGGGACCTTTAGGGAAGACCATTCTCCTTGCGGACACTTGACTAACCAGTCTGGCTGCCAGTGAGGGGACTTACAGCTGTAATGCCCTTCTGGGAAATATTCAAATTGTCTCTCCAGGGAGGAAAGAGACAAACTCTAGCGCATGCATTCCAGATTGCTATATCTAAGAGCCCAGGCCACTCTGTAGAACATAAAAAACCTTTTTTATTATACTCACCTGGAGGCAGTCCGGTTCGATGGATGTCGCTGCTCTCGGTCCGGCTTCTTCTCTATCATGTGCGGGCTCCATCCTCCTGCCAGTATAATGGAACTCAATGGGATACTAGAGCTTTTTTCCAGCAGACCCTCTTAAGAAAGCTTGGGGGGCTATTGCAGGAAAATCACTGAAATGCTGAACAGCACCAGGAAGTGGCCTGGACGCATCTCTGACTCCAAACTGGAAAGTAAAAAAATAATGTAAAAAAAACATGTGGGATTCCCCCTATATTTGATAACCAGCCAAGATATTATCAGGCTGGGAAGGTCCATGGTTACTTGGTCCTTCACAGCCTAAATATACCAGTTTGCAGTCGCTCCAGAATTGGCCCATCCATGATATGCACCAATTCTGACATTTTGCCCGGCTCTTCCTGATTGCCTTGATGCAATAGCAATTGGGTAATATTTTTTGGAGTTGATGTCAGCTATGAATTGTCAGCTGACATCAAGGCTATGGGTTAGTAATGGAGAGGCATCTATCAGACACACCAATTACTAACCTAGCAAGTGTAAAGTGAAAAAAAACACCATACACACAAGAAAAAGAATAAAGACAACCCTACACTAACCCTTGTTCACCAATTTATCCAATTTATTATTTTAAAATCATCCATGAAGCTTCGACATAATCCATGATGTACTGGTCCCACAACGTTCCCTGAATCAATACCCCAACCTATGGACACTGAGGTCACTGAGATACTGATGTCACCGTGTGTGAGAAATTCAGCACTTGACACTGACCAGGGGTGATTAATGGGGCCTCTTTCTCTGACGTTTAATGGCAGCATCCCAAATCAACATGGACTTTTTAATAAGTTCTAAACAAAGTTTAACGTTTTGAAAAATGCGTAAGAATAATACGTAAATTCATACTTTTATTATATAAAAAATAATTTTATTCAGCAGAAAACCAGAATGGAAATAAATATAATAATATAATTTAATAATTAACTAATACAAAGTTAAAAATAAATAAATATATTTTTAAAAAATATGTTAATTTTTTTCACTATATTATTCTTGCTTATAAAAGTTCATAGAGGGTTATATTCTTCTTGATCTTGAGGATGCATTTTAGAGCTCCTCGACAGGTGACTGAACATCCATTTATAGTATGAACATATTGGGTTCATTGTATCTTCTCTTTATCATTTCTTCAAACTGAGCATCAATCATAAGCGACAGGGAAGTCAATTATTGATGATTCGCATGGGAGATGTTTCATAGCTTGAAAGGCATTGACTAGATTTGTGATTCTTCTTTGAAGCTTCTTTGTAGTTACTTCCCAAATGCCCAACAACCGATGTCCTCCACCACTAACGGGATTAGGCTGAGTAACACGGCTTCCTGGAGACATTGTGGAGATGCCTACAAAATAATATGTATGTTACGAATTTTCCATTAATTAAAACATTTCTATGTCTTCGTGTTATTTCCTCTGTCTGTCATCTTTGGCATTCGTCTTCCTTTTCTTTTGTCTATGAAGAGCAAATCATTGTATAACATGATCCCCTGTAGTCGTCAGTAGGTTCTCATCTACTGTACATGTCCAGGGTTAATTATCTGCTACACCATGGGGAACAGTATCATGCCTCTTCTTGTTTCATCTGCAGATCAGTGTAGGACACTTACCTCTTCCATAAAGTGCTGGAGATGGTGAAGCCATGGCTTCAGCTTCTCAGAAGGTGTTTTACTGTGTCCTGGTAATTCCCTCTGCATACGAGATATACAAGATGATAAGTTATGGGTCAATATATCCAGTATCATCGAAAAACTTCAAAACATGAACCATACAAGTAATGATAAAGATGAGGAGTTGACCACATGGACTTACACAGATCAGAAGATCATCTTTGACTCTGAGGAACATCATGAGTGACTGTGATGCCGGATCAGGAACAGCAGGTGTGGACAGATTTGTCAGAACTTCTGTAGTTATTTTAACTCGCTCCAGGGTCAGAATCAGACGATCACTAGCCTGTAGATGAGAAATGTTCAAAATACGTGTCAAAAAATGGACCCTCAAGTCCATTAGAAAGGAAGAAGGGTTTCATTTCATCATTTCAGAGACATTTTATGGAAGAAAGTAGTGTACAGTAGAATAGAAGAGAAAGCCAGATATGTACTAGCAAAAGTTGCCAACTTGACCTTTTATTTTTTCTGGACACCTTATCACAAAAATCACAGACAGACAATATTTTTTACGGACACATTTGAAAACCATGATAAATCATTAAGACTATCAGTGGATCCATATCTACCGCCCATAATTCTGATCTAAAAATAATCTGTACAAGTTTGTTCAACTTCAAAAAAATCACAAACAGTTGAAAAAAATGTTTATAGGGCAAAAAAGGTGCCGAATTTTATGGACTATCCTGGACGGTTGGCGACTCCGGTACTAACCATTAGGTCACATACAGACGGCTTGTGTTTGATCATTCTTCTGTAGCATTTCAGCGCACTGGTAGACATGTTCTTCTCCTGTGGACAGATAAGATTTTGAGAAGCCTTACATCACTTACTGAGCTGTATAATAAATTCATTCAGATCTCTTCCTACATAGCGTGACTATTCATGGTAATTATACAGAAACAAAAGTCCGGAACCAGTCGAAGATGTTTTACCTCATCGCAGACTTAACCAATGGAGGTACCAATTAGCTAATCTCACCTAATATACCACCATCATGAAAGCCACCAAAAAATAAAAACTCCTACGAAATCACTTGAATTCCAGATTTGTATTGGTTTCTGACTTTTGAGTCTGAATAGTTGTAAATATATACAAAATTATTCTCAAAATCTTCCTCCTTACATGTTCATTCTGCAGTTGTCTGATCACCCTGATGTCAGAGGAAGATATTGATTGATGTCTGGACATTGGACAGCGTCTCCGGTGAGGATGTCCGGTCACTGCCACTAGTACAATAGTGAAGACCACCAGTCTGTAGTACATGGTTGGAGTATTTGTGGAGATCTGGAGAATGTTTCCTTTTTCTGAACCTGTGTAAAATATTTTAATACATAGAACATTATTACTGCACATGTGAATGTCAATGGTTCTAATATTCTGTACATATACCCAGTAGAAGATGCTCACCTTCTCGGTTGTCTTGTGTCTCTCCACTGCTCTCAGCTCTACCTTTTGTCTCTCCATGTTTCTCCTTTTATATTTCTCAGGAGGGAACTTCTTTCTACATTCAGAATTCAAACGACAAGAGAAAATTTATATTAGTCGTGGGAAATCCTTACAACTTTCAGTTTCCTTAGAGTACAGGTATGAAGGCAACGTCAGGTAACTGGGAGGAGACTCCTCCACTACTACAGGTGACAGAAGGAATCCCAGCTGTATCCTGACTTATTACATGTAACATCATGGAGGCAGTTACTGAGTGATAGAAGGAGAGTTGATGTATACAGTCCTTTTAGCTATATTCTATTGTTAATGTTATTTCTCTGCATATAGCAGGGGTTTCTCCTGCCGCCTCTAGTCGTGGAGGAGTCTCCTCCCAGTTTCTTGATGTTACCTTCGTACCTGTACACTAAGGAAACTGAAAGTTGTAAGGATTTCCCACGGCTGCTGTCACTTGTCTCCCGTCACTTGAATTCTGATCGCAGACAGAAAATTTCTCCACATTGTGAAAATGAAGAACTTTTTCTCCTGCAGATTGAAGAATCAAAGGAGAAACATGGGAAACGTTGATGCAGAGCTCAAAACAGAAGACAGACGCAAGACAACTGGGAAGGTGAGCATCATTCATTGGATGTATATAGAGAATATCAGCACAATTGGCACTTACTTAATGGATTTGTGTACAATAATACTATTCTATGCATTAATATGTCACATACAGATTACTTGGAAGAGAATAAAATCTCCAGGTCAGCACCGATACTCCAACCATGGACATCAGACTGGTGGTCTTCAGTATTGTTCTTCTGGCCATGACCGGACATCAACACCGAAGACGCTGCCCAATGTCCACTGACATCAGGTTGATCAGAATGAACATGTAAGGAGAGAGATTGTGTTACACCGAGAGGAGTCTGGAGTTCTCATACTGGGTTCATATTTTTACCTATTTTGTCAAAAGTGAAAATCCACACCAAGTTTAAAAGACAATCGATTTTCATTACATTGCATTTGATGTTTTTTATGTGGCGGAATTGGAGGTTACATTTAGTAATTAGTTCTACTATTGGTCTAGCACATCATGAGATGATCCATCTATGGCTGATTTTTGTTTTTTTACTCACTCTGTATAATACACATCAATTATCACACTGCGGAAGTATATTCTAGATGAGGAAAATTATAATACCAATGTCATGTACATCTACAACAAATCCTGCTCTATCTCTCCACAGTAGAAGATGTCCACCAGTGCAATCACATGCTACAGAAGAATGATGAGACATAAGCCATCTGTATGTTACCTAATAGTTAGCACACATCTGACGCTGTCTTCTGTTACTGGCTAGTTTCTTTAGAAAATAGTTCTGTAAAGTAAAGCCCACCTTACCTCCTTAGATGCTCGTATATTTAGATACATCATTGTCCACCCTTTTTTAGGTCAGTGACAGTCTGACTCTCATCTTTAAGCGAGTTACTCTAACCACCAAAGTTCTAGAAAATCTGTCCACATCTGCTGTCCCTGACCCAGCATCACAATCACTCATGATGTTCTTCAGAATCAGAGATGATCTTCTGATCTTTGTAAGTCCATGTGGTTCTTACGGTGATTGATTCCATGGGTTTTGCTTTGATGTTTCGGGACTGATATTAGAAATTCAGACCCATAACTTATTGTACATTGTATTTGTCACGTTCAGAGAGAATCAACAGGACACAGTAAAACCCCATCTGAGAAGCTGAAGCCATGGCTGGACCATCTCCAGCACTTTGTCGTAGAGGTAAGTGTCCTTTACTAGTGATGAGCATATATATATTTGAATGGAATTGAATTCTGCTCATAGTTTACAAAATGCTGATTTTTTGTAATTCCACATGGATTCAGCATAGTATAGTGCCCACTGGCTGCCATTTTCTGAACCATAAAGGGTCATGAAAATGTAAAAAAATGGAAAAAATTCTTTCTCACCTTATTTCTCACCTCTCAGTCCCCTACGTTCCTCACTGTCACCCATCAGCTCCTCCTGCCTGTTGAATTGAAATCCCTTTGGCTTTCACATTAGGTCAGGACTTCCACCTCTAATGAGGCCCAGGATGGTTCTGTTCGTGCGAGGTCACTCATGAAACCATGAGTTGGAAGTTCCGGCGAAGAGATTTCAGTGAGAGAGGCCTTGATCAGAAGATGCGGTGAGGACCAGACAGGTAACAGTGAGGAGCGAAGGGGCCAAGGTGGATACAACAATCTGAACTGCAGAACATAGAAAAGTCAGAAAGAAGAAAAACTAAAAGAATTTGTAGCTAATGCTGAAACCATTACACGCATATTAAACATTTTAAATATCATTTTGTAGGAATCTTCCCAATGTCTCCAGGAAGCCGTGTTACTCAGTCTTATCCCACTATTGGTGGAAGATATTGGATGTTGGGCTCATGGGAAGTAACTACAAAGATGCTTTATAAAAGTTCCCAATAGAGGACTCTCTTCAAAGAGGAACATTTCCCATTAAAATCTCCACTATATTGTTCCCTTTTTCCTATCATTGATGCTCTTTGTGAAGAACTGATGAGAACAATATACAATAGCCCTAATAAGAAGCTGAAGTACATTCACCTGTGACAAAGCCTCAACATTGGACCTCAAAATTAAGAAGGAGATGCACTTACCATGAATTTTTCGAAATACACATAATTTGGTCATGTTTTTGACATCTCCAAACAATCTTTTTATTACTATTTTATTTCATTATATTATTTATTTCATAATTGTATTTTTATTTTCAAAGATATTTTTATTAATATATATATTTTATATATATATTTAATTATTATTGTATTAATTTATACTGTATTTATTTGCACTCTATTTTTCTGTTGGATAAAAATATAATTTTTCTATAATAAAAAAATAATATACCTATTGTTTTTGTGATTATGTAAAGAATTTAAGCTCTGCTTGAGCAATGGTTCAGAACTGGCATCAAAAAGGAGCAAAAATTGGGAGTTTATGACCCTTAAATAATTGCAACAGTATAGGTAAAACACATACTCAAGCTGTTAATAATTTAGTAAATTTTATTCATCACAAAATTTCTAAAAACAGTTCATTGTATCAAACATACTGAATGCATAATCAAAAACCATAATTAAATGCATATCCAAAAAATTGACAAGAAAGAGTATGGACACTTAAAAAGCCCAAAATGGGAAGGGGACCGGACAGCAGAGCAAACACTGACCCAAACCAATACAAGGGTAAGAAATAGATACGTGTTATAAACGTATCTGGAGCACTGATTCAAGTGTAGATATAAAACAGTGAAGCAAAATCAAGGCTGTTTGACAGAACAGACACTGGGTGGCGCTCAAGCTCAAAAACCACACCAGTCAGTCCGTGCATACAGAAAAAGTTCTAACCGCACAGTGCTCCAGACTCACCCATATTAAATGTTGTGATGCTCAGTCACCGGGTCCCTTCCCTCGCCCGACGTACGTTTCGAGGTAGATCTTCTTCTGTATGCACGGACTGACTGGTGTGGTTTTTTGAGCTTGAGCGCCACCCAGTGTACAGCTAATAGGACTTGTGCTGTCACCGTCTGGTAAGTCGTTGGTGTCTCTTTGTTTCTTCTATATAGGGTGAGATCTTTTGGGGGCCATTGTATATATATAAAAAGAACCCCCCTTTATTCTCCCCATGTTCTCATTTTTTCTAGATTAACCCAGTAGAGATTGTCTCCTCATTTGCTCCCCTGATGAATGATGTATAGGAAACGCGTCGGGAGAAGGGAGAAGGAGATTCTGGGAGAGGACAGTTAGTCCGTTCATAAGGGGTCCAGGACCTGTGTGGTGAGGGTCTTTTCTGGAAACGCCGAATATGAGGACGAACTGATCGTTTTTGGGAGACAAGACACCAGCAATTGGGTGAGATTGTTCCCTATCAGACACAACCAGGTTAACAACTTGGCTTTTTGAATCCCTGGTTAATGCTGAATTATTTAACCGAATGTGTAGTATATTGGTCACACACCTGTGGGTGTCATGGTCACTATAGTGATTAACGCCACTGCTAATTTGTGAATGGGTTCTAAGTGAGCGTTTGTGTAAATAATCTTGGCCAATTCGGTTAAATTTGTATATTTTGCCAGCACCAATTATATATAGGTGTCATTGCGCTTTACAGGGTATGCCAGTCCCCCGATGTGTATGGAGGATCTTTCTACCTATTTAATTTTATGCATAGGCAAGGTGATCCTTCCCTATTTTTAGAGGAAATATTAAAAGTTATATTTTAGGTATTTTTGCTGTAATTCAGATTCTTCAAATTATATACCATACCAGTGGCTGTATTAATACAGGTTTGAAAGAGCCAGAAATCTTGCATGTTTTTAGGTGACTAAATACTTATTTCCACCATAATTTGCAAAAAAATTCTTGCCAAATCAGACACGGTGATTTTCTGGATTTGTTTTCTCATTTTGTCTCTCATAGTTGTGGTCTACCTATGATGTCGATTACAGGGCAGCATCATCTTTTTAAGTGGGAGAACTTGCACAATTGGTGGCTGACTAAATTATTTTTCCCCCACTGTATATCTTCTGCTTCATCATCACTGTCTACCAACTTACATGTGCACTCTATTCCCCTAGCAATCTAAGTGTAACATCCTCTATAATCCAAACCCCCCACTGCATGGAGGAATGGGCCACATACCACCAACAGTGTGTGCCAACCTTGTGAAGACTTACAGAAAACATTTGACCTCTGTCATTGCCAACAAAATATTGAGATGAACTTTTGTTATTGACCAAATACTTATTTTCCACCATAATTTGCTAAATAAATCTTGCCAAATCAGACGCAGTGATTTTCTGGATTTTTCTCATTTTGTCTCTCACAGTTGTGGTCACCTATGATGTCAATTACAGGCAAATCTCATCTTTTTAAGTGGGAGAACTTGCACAATTGGTGGCTGACTAAATACTTTTTTTCCCACTTTAGGGCAGTGCGGTGTGATAAGTTTATATTCCACTTTGTTGCAGATGGGCAACCAGTGCAATGACTGGCACAAAGTAAAGGCATCAGTGTAGCAGCAGGACCGAAATATGAGCCCAGCTGCTGAATTCAGGATGAGAGCAGTGACACCCATCGGATCAGACCACCCCCTAGGTGAGTATAATAAAGGTGTTTTTTACGTTCTACAGTTCGACTTGGGCTCTTATATACAGTATTTTTGAATTCTATATGTAAAAGTAGCAACAAATACAGCTCAGCATCTCTGCATCTGTGGCGCCCCTGAGGCTTCAGTCGCCACAGGGTACTGCAGCTCACTTAAGGTGCGGTACTTATCCTGGATCCAGAGGAGGTTGGTATCGGTTTTACTACACAGAAACTTATACACACAATCAGGTTGCCCTCCCCAATGGGAACCCGGCTAGGGTCAGGTTTTTAAGGCAGTCACTAAACATTGGGGGCAGCCAGCCACTCTGGAGTAGTGCTTTAATTTAACTTATCATTCCATGGTCTTGAAATCCATTGTAAAATGCACATACATAATGCAAAAGAGGAGATCAACTCAAGTACAATGTGAATTACTTCCTGGCTGACTATTTGCATAATAATATCTCCCTCCTTACATGGTCATTCTGCAGTTGTCTGATCCCCCTGATATTAGCGGAAGATACTGATTGATGTCTGGACATTGGGCAGCGTCTCCGGTGGGGATGTCCGGTCACTGCCTCAAGTTGAATACTGAAGACCACTAGTCTGATGTCCATGGCTGGAGCATTAATGCTGATCTAAAGACTTCTTCATTTTCAGGATGTGGAGAAAACTTCTCTCCTTGATCAGAATTGAGTAGACAGGAGACAAGTGATAGAAGCCGTGGGAAAATTCTTACAGCTTTCAGTTTCCTTAGTGTACAGGTATGAAGCTAACGTCAGGTAACAGGGAGGAAACTCCTCCACTACTACAGAAGACAGGAGGAATCTCTTCTATATGCAGCGATATTACATTTTACAATGAAATACAGATTAAATGACTGTATATATCAACTATCCTCCTACCACTCAGTAACTATATCCAAACTTTTAATTGTCATATCTCATTATATAGTAGGCATTCCTCCAGTCACCTGTAGACGTGGAGGAATCTCCTCCCAATTACCCGACGCTGCTGTCTTACCTGTACACTAAGGAAACTGAAAGCTGTAAGAATTTCCTACGGCTGCTGTCACTTAAATTCTAATCATAGAGAAAAGTTTAATCTACATCATGAAAATAAAGAAATTTCCCTTCTGGACTCTGAAATATAAAAGACGAAACATGGGAAGACAAGAGACAGAACTAAGAGAAGCAGAGAGACACAAGACATCCATCAAGGTGAGCATCTTCTACTGGATTAAGACACAGAATCTCAGCATTCTTGGCATTTATATAATGACTTTATGCACGATACTCATGCTCTATGTATTAATATCTGATAAATAGGTTGTTACGAAGAGAAGAAAGTCTCCAGATCTCCACCAATACTCCAATCATGGACCTCAGACTGGTGCTCTTCAGTATTGTACTTGTGGCAGTGACTGGAAATCCACACCGGAGACGCTGCCCGATGGCCAGATATCAATCAGTATCTTCCACTGACATCAAGGTGATCAGGCAACTGCAGAATGAACATGTAAGGAAGGAAATTGTGTTATACAGAGATGTATATATATATATTATGTGAGATAAACCTACAAATTCTGCTCTATATCTGTCCACAGGAGAAGAACATGTCCACCAGTGCAATCAAATGCTACAAAAGAATGATAAGACACAAGCCATCTGTATGTGACCTAATGGTTAGTATGTGTCTGGCACTGATCATTTTTTACAAAATAGTCCAATAAAATAAAGCCCACCTTAACTCCTAACAAGCACTGGAACCTAAATTCAAGCTCCTCTGATCTCTCCAATATCTTCTCTTCTCCAGGACAGCGATCGCCTGATTTTGACCTTGGAGCGAGTTACAATAACTACAGAAGTTCTGGCAAATCTGTCCACATCTGCAGTTCCAGATCCGGCATCACAGTCACTCATGATGTTCCTCAAAATCAAAGATGATCTTCTGATATGTGTAAGTGAATGTGGTCCTCATGTTCATTGATTGCTTGGTTTATACCTTAATGTCTCAGTGCTGTTAATGGACACATTGACCCAAAATTTAACTTATCTTGTGTGTCTCAATTTTAGAGAGAGTTCCCAGGACACAGTAAAACACCAAGTGATAAACTGAAGCCATGGCTTCACCATCTCCAGCACTTTGTGGAAAAGGTATGTGTCCTACATTGATCTATAGATGTGTAACATGCGACAAATGCATTATGTCCTCTGATGTGGAGCAGATAAATGTCATATCAAGAAATGAGGGTCTACTGTTGACTAGAAAGGATGATATTATACAATGATGTTGATTATATATAAAAAAGAACAGAAAAACTAGAATTTGTAGGTAATGCTGAACAGGCATGATAATCACACTTCATATTATTTTTTAGGAATCTTCTCAATGTCTCCAAGAAGCCGTGTTACTCAGTCTCATTCCGTTAGTGGTGGAAGATATCGGCTGTTGGGCTCATGGAAAGTAACTACAAAGAAGTTTTAAGGAAGACTCACAAGGATGTTTTTCAATTTCCGATTTAAGAATTGAAACATTTGGAGCATTCCCCATGGACATCACCAAGTCTATATTGTTCATCCGAAGTCTAGAGGTGGAACATCTTCCAAGAACATCACTGATAGCTCTTTCTCCTTTCTTCCATGGTTGATTCTCATTCTGAGGAATTGATAAGGACAATACGTCATGTTCTCTATAAAATGATCTTCAGTGACCCATCATAAAGCCTCAAGAAAGAACCTCAAATCAAGAGGGAGATACATTCTCTACATGAATTTTAAAATAGTCATTATTGTCACTTTTTTATGTTTTTTCTTTTATAAATTATAATTATTAATTTATTTTATAACATATTTAATTATTATTTTGCGTTGTATTTATTTGCATTCTAGCTTTCTGTTGCATAAAATTATATTTTTTATATAATAAAAGTAAATTAATTCAGCTACTGTTCTTACAAATTGTTTTAAAAAGTGTAGCTCTGTTTCAGAAATGGTTGAGAAGTGGATGTTGACTTGGGATGACCTAAGGGATTTTAATTAAAGGAGAAGATGTGTGTATGTGAATGAGTGTAACTCTGAGGTTCAGTTCATTGCTAAATGGTAGTATGAGTTCTTCCAACCTTAAACTACCCATAACTACAAAATGACCTCTGGACACTTACCAAATGTAACTAATAGATATAACCTTAAGTAGATAATTTCTGAGGGAGGGTGGGTGGGCTTTTTCTATTTTTTTTTTGGTGCACACTACATGTGATCACGCTGTTGTTACCCCCATTCAAACACTTCAAGCAGCTCGCACTGGGCTGAGTACCATGTAAAATTTGTCGGTAATCTATAAGAAGAGGCCAAAACTTCACCAGTTTGACAACTTCTTCCATGAATCGTGACATGAATAACAAGCACAAGTCCCAGTGGGAAGCTCACCGTGCTGCAATGCGTCCTAGTGGAGCGGGCCATCCACCGCCTGCCCCTTCCAGTGCATCTGCGCGCTCTTCATCTTCTATGTCTGTGGGGACAGCTGTCAGACCTGTTTTTCCACGCAGACCTTTCACCACTGTAACCTCAACAGGCAGTTTGCTTGGTAGGTCGTCAGTTGGTTTGGATGGGGAAACAAGTGCTGGTGTACAGCTCTCTCAGACATCGAGAGCACCAACTTTGGATGAAGGCAACATCATGTCTCCGCCTGCACTTTCCTCCCAAACCAGCAGTTTTTCAGGGACACCCTAATCACCACCATCTCCACACAGCAGCCAGATCTCGGTCCCTCAGATGTGGACAAATATAAGGCCATTTCCTCCGAGCCATGACAAAGCTAAGAGGTTGACTTTATCCCTCTGTAAGCTCTTGGCTACCGAAATGCTGCCTTTCTGCCTGGTGGACACAGCGGATTTTCGAGACCTTATGTCTGTCGCAGTGCCCCAGTACCAGATGCCCAGTCGCCACTACTTCTCCAAGAAAGGTGTGCCTGCGCTACACCAACATGTCGCACACAACATCACCACTTCCTTGAGAAACTCTGTGTGTGACCGGGTGCATTTCACCACCAATACTTGGACCAGTAAGTATGGACAGGGGCGTTAGATGTCGCTGACTGGGCACTGGGTAACTATGGTGATAGATGGAGAAGGGTCTGCTCAACAAGTCTTGCCGTCCCCACGACTTGTGCGTCAATCCTCTCTATGTCGAAGTTCCTCCACTGCTTCTCCCTCCTCAACCTTGTCTGGGTCCTCCACCTCCGATCCAAGCCTGCCTGGTCAGGCCACCCACGTTGCAACTGCACACAAGGAATCCTGCACACCTCCTTACTATGCTGGCAGCAGAGCTCAACAACATCAGGCAGTCTTTAGCTTGAAATGTCTTGGAAATAAGAGTCACACAGCGGAGGAGTTTTGGGCAGCTCTGCGGTCCGAGTTTCGTAAATGGTTGTCTCCACTCAACTTGCAGCCAGGGAAGGCTGTGTGCGACAATGCTGCAAACCTGGGTGCGGCCCTTCGCCGGGGCAAGGTGACACATGTGCCTTGTATGGCTCACGTGTTGAACCTTGTTGTCCAGCAATTTTTAACCCACTATCCCAGCCTAAATGGGCTTCTGCACAGGGCACGGTCACTCTCTGCTCACTTCCGCCGTTCAACCACCGCAGCTGACCGACTTGCATCGCTCCAGAAGTCATTCGGCCTGCCGGTTCATCGCCTGAAATGCGATGTGGCGACACGCTGGAATTAGACTCTCCACATGTTACAGCGACTGTGGCAGCACCACCGAGCCCTGGTGCAATACGTTATGACGTATAGCCTGGGCCAACGAGATGCAGAGGTGGGGCAGATCACGCTGATGGAGTGGTCTCAGATCAAGGACCTATGCACCCTTCTGCACAGTTTCGACATGGCGACGAATGTGTATAGCGCTGACAATGCCATTATCAGCATGACAATTCCAGTCATTTACATGCTGGAGCACACGCTAAACACTATTCGGAGTCAGGGGGTGGGACAAGAGGAAGGGGAGGAAGTACAGGAGGGTTCATATGCGCAAGGGATACCAACATCTACAAGGTCCAGATGTTCATCATCACCAAGGTGGTAGGCATGGGACGGTGGGGGAGAGGGATTAACAAGGGCGCATGGTAGCAGCCAAAATGTTGAGGAAGGTGCAGGAGACCATGAAGAAATGGAGGACAAACTCTCGATGGACATGGAAGACTCAGCAGATGAGGGAGACCTGGGTCAAATTTCCGTTGAACAAGGTTGGGTGGAGATGTCAGAGGAAGAAGAAACGGTTAGCACCTCGCCGCCACAAACACAGCGAGGACTTGGTTCTCCTGGATTCGCAAGACACATGAGCGCCTTCTTGCTGCACTACCTACAACATGACCCACGGATTGTCAAAATTTGAAGTGATGATGACTACTGGGTTACCACACTATTAGATTCCCGGTACAAGTCCAAATTTTGTGACATAATTCCAGCCATAGAAAGGGATGCACACATGCAGGAGTATCAGCAGAAGCTGTTACTCAATGTTAGCTCGGCTTTTCCACCAAACAACAGTGGTGCACACAGTGAATCTCCCAGTTGTAACTTGACAAACATGGGACTGTCTCGTCATCAACAGTCTAACCGTAACAGCAGCACCGTATCTGGTGCTGGTAACAGCAATTTTATTGAATCGTTTCATAATTTTTTTAGACCCTCCTTTGCAAGGCCACCAGAGACAACAAGTCTGACACATAGTCAACGGCTGGAGAGGATGATACAGGAGTATCTCCAAATGAACATCGATGCCATGACTTTGCAACTGGAGCCTTGCTCATTTTGGGCTTCAAATCTTGAAAAATGGCCTGAGCTCGCCACTTACGCCTTGGTGATCTTGTCGTGTCCAGCTGCCAGCGTTGTCTCTGAACATGTCTTCAGTGCTGCTGGGTGTGTGCTGACAGATAACCACACGCGTCTGTCCAGTGACAATGTGGACAGACTAACGTTCATCAAGATGAACAAGTCATGGATACGCAAGGACTTTACTACCCCTGTGTCATCCTGGGGAGAGTAAAGGCTTGTGGATTTGGAATTTGCTTGATGCAAATGTACCTGTCAAGTTTGCAACTAGGGCACAAGTGATGCCACTGAAGGGGTGTCTGTGTGGCCCAATTTTTAGAAAAAAGGGAGACTCTGCATGGAGTCCGCTTGCTTGCAGTGTTTTTAAAAATGATACAAGATGAACAGATCTGGGATCAGCAAAGACTTTGCTACCTACCCCAGTGTCATCCCGGGGACAGTTAAAGCTGGCGTATTTTGGAATGTGCTTGATGCAAATCCACCTGTCCAGTTTGCAACTAGGGCACAAGTGATGCCACTGAAGTGGTGTCTGTGGGGCCCAATTTTTGGAAAAATGGGAGACTCTGCTTGGAGTCCCCTTGCTGTGTTTTACATGATTTTCGAAGGGCATGACATACCTATATCTGTGTCTCCTCCTCTTTTTCCTCATCCAGCTGTTTTGTTTTCGGATGACTATTTGTCCTTGTCACTTTCCCATGTGTTTGTGTTGTCTTGTGAGTTGTTTGTCACCTTTTGGACACCTTTGAAGGTGTTTTCTATGTGTTTTTATGTGTTTGTGATTGCCTTCCATTGTTTTCAATGGGGTTCGAGAGGTTCTTCGAACGGTTCACCGAACCGAACTCGAACTCGAGCCTCTAGAGGGTCGCTCATCTCTAGTCAGGATATTTGGAGATTTCGTAGCACATTTGATTTACCACTAAGATAATTTTGATAACAATTTGGTAAATCTGCTGAAATTAAGTTTTAAAGATCAGCTCATTCCTACAAATGTATCTACTTTGATCTTAGAAAACAACACAATCCTATGAGGAAGAAAAATTTTTTTTGTGGCATTCAAAAACAATATTGCTCATCATCATGATGGCCTTGTACAATTAGAAAAATATGTCAATAAAAAGGAATGAAATAATCCCAATAATAATCAACATCAGAAAACTAGAGTTAATAGTGGACAGATTTATTTCATTATTTTGCTTAAATTCATGTTTAAAAAAAATAAAAACTAAAATAAATACAATATAATAATATAAATTATTATTCAAATATATAATAAAATAAATATATTAATATATTATATAAATACACAAAATAACAATTAATGTTTTTTTAAATAAATTAAAACACATAATCCTTGCTTTGGAAAAGTTCAAATAGATAAATATTTTCTAATAACGTCCAGGAAACTTTGGTCTGGATCTAGAAGAGACTTTTCTATGGCAGTCGAAAGATAATCTGACAGATTGGAAATACAGTGCGATATGCAGGTATAAGTATAAAGAATATAAACTTGAAGATGTTAACAGGGAAAGCTCCAAACGTTTGAATTCATTAATCAGAAATACAAATATATTCTCCTGGATTATCGTTGAGTCTTCATCGTAGTTATTTCCCAAAAGCCCAACACCCAATATCTTCCACCAATAATGGGATGAGGCTGAGTAACACGGCTTCCTGGAGACATTGTGGTGATGCCTACAGAATAAAAGAAGTGTTTGTTATTACTTTTTTGTTTTTTTCCAACCCTATTTTATAAACTGTATCTCTTAAAAGTACCATTTTATTTTATTTTTTATTATAATTTAGTTAATTCCTGGATAAGTAAAGGTAATATATGTTTCCTGTGGTGGTTAGTGTAATATTTTTCAGTTGCCGTATTTTTCTATTCCCAATGCCCCATTATTTTTGTGCACCTTGGAAGTGTGTGTGTGATCTGCTCTTCCTGCACCTGTGATGCCTCCACTTAGTGGGGGTTTAGCTGCATCCTACTAGAGTAGTAGTTTTTGGCCTGGGCGGTGTACAACTGCTGCCTTTATTTGTTGTAAGTAAATCCTTAATTTTTGGAGGATATGTATGCCTCTTTGTGTTGCTATTTTTTATTTTTAGAAACAAGCGTCGGGAAAAGGTTGGATTTTCATTGGAAAAACACCTTTACTTAAAAATCAATATCTTGTCTTCTTCTCTATCTGCCATTCATAGTCTTTTTTCTTTAATCCTTTCTATATCATTAAGGTCATTCTGTTTTGTGATCCCTCTGCTCAACAGTAGAAGACCCTCAGCTACTATAAATGTCCAGGCTCATTTATTTTCTCCACCATAAAGACAGGATGCTAATGGAACATGTTACATTTGTAGATCAGTGTCATCCTATCTAGTCAACAGTAGACCCTCATCTTCTTAACATATCCAGGATTATTTATCTGCTCCACCATGGAAGACAGGATGCTATTGGTACTTGTTATATCTGTAAGTCAGTGTAGGAAACTTACCTCTTCTACAAAGTGCATGGTTTCAGCTCCTCAGAAGGTGTTTTACTGTGTCCTGGTGATCCTCTCTGAATGTGAGAAATAAAATAATAAGGAATGTCCAATATTGGCACCAAAGTATGAACCATGCAAACAAAGAACATGAATATCACATGAACTTACACAGATCAGAAGATCATCTTTGATTTTGAGGAACCTCATGAGTGACTGTGAGGCCGGGTCAGGAACAGCAGATGTGGACAGATTTACCAGCACTTCTGTAGTTATTGTAACTCGCTCCAGGGTCAGAATCAGACGATCACTGGCCTGGAGAAGGTAAAAGGTTTTAAAAACTAATATTTATATCTAAATATGGTTCCCTGAGTATGTGGAGAAGGAGGTTGGTGTGAGAGAAGGGCTTTATAAGAAAAAAAGACAGTGCAAGGAAGGTACTAACCATGAGGTCACATACGGACGGCTTGTGTCTCATCATTCTCTTGTAGCATTTGATTGCATTGGTGGACATGTTCTTCTCCTGTAGAAGGATAAAGCAAGTTTTGTTGAAGCTTTACATCACATGATCAACATTTTACTTCCAGAATTTCTTCCTTTATAGAGCATCTATTAATGTCTATTATACAAAGCAAGTCAAAGCGAGCCAAGCCAGGAACCTCCATCTTATTATGTTCAACTGGACTAATAGATCTTCAAATTACTTAATTTTTACACAATGGAAAAGAGATCAAATATTTTAAAGACTTGAATTTGTTTCTGACATACGATTATTCTAATAAATATACTGTAACTATTCTCAATAAAACACATTCTCCTTCCTTACATGTTCATTCTGTAGTTGCCTGATCATCCTGATGTCAGCGGAAGATACTGATTGATATCTGGACATTGGGCAGCGTCTTCGGTGAGGATGTCCGGTTACTGCCAGAAGTACAATACTGAAGACCACCAGTCTGATGTCCATGGTTGGAGTTTTGGTGTTGATCTGGGGGCTTTCTTCTCTTCCAATTATTCTGTCCAACAATAAGGCATAGAATATGATTATTGTACATAAATCCATCAAATAAATGTCCACAGCTCTGATATTCTGTACATACACCCAGTAGAAGATGCTCACCTGCTCGGTTGTCTTGCGTCTCTCTGCTGCTCTCAGCTCTGTCTCTTGTCTTTCCATGTTTTTCCTTTTATATTTTAGTCTCCAGAAGAAAAATTTCTTGATTTTCATGATGTGGAGTAAACTTTTCTCTACGATGAGAATGTAAGTACAGCAGCCTTAGGAAATCCTTACAACTTTCAGTTTCCTTAGTATGTAGGTAGGAAGGTAACGTCAGATAAGTAGCTGGTAGCTGGGATTCCTCCTGTCACCTGTAGTGGAGGAATCTCCTCCCAGTTACTTGATGTCTCCTTCCTACCTGTACACTATAGAAACTGAAAGTTGTAAGAACTTTCCCACGGCTGCTGTTACTCGTCTCTTGTCACTTGAATCCTGATTGTATTGAGATTTTCTCCACATTCTGAAAATGAAGAAGTTTCTCTGATTTAATCTGAAGTATAAAAGGAGAAACATGGGAAGACAGAAGGCAATGATTCAACCAACAAAGAGACACAAAGCAACCGACCAGGTAAGCATCTTCTACTTGTGTATATCTTAAATATCCGCACTGTGGACATCTACATGATGGATCTATGTAAAATAATTAGGTTCCATGTATTAATATCTTATACACAGGTTTATAGGAAGAGAGTTAAATCTTCTGATTGTCACCATTATTCCAGCCATGGATGTCGTCAGACTGGTAGTCTTCAGTATTGTTCTTGTGGCAGTGACCGGACATCCATACCGGAGATGCTGCTCGATGGCCAGATATCAATCACTATCTTCCACTGACATCAGGGTGATCAGACAACTGCAGAATGAACATGTAAGGAAGGGGATTGTGTTATACTGAGGGAAATCTGGATAATCTAATACCTGATTCACATTTTTATATGTTTTGTCAAAAGTGAGGAATCACATCTCAACTAAAAGACCATTAATCTCACCCTTTCTATTATGTTTTACTTTATGGCCTTCCCAGTGGTGGAATTGTAGATTTCATTTGGCGATTAGTTTTTGGTTGGGTACATGACAAGTTGATGTATCTTTAGTTGCTTCCTTACTATTTACTTGGTCTGTATGATAGACATCAATAATCTCACTGTATGGAATTCTATTCTGGAAGAAGTTATGTATAATATGCAAAATGGCATGTACTTCTACAACAAATCCTGTTCCATCTGTCCACAGGAGAAGACCATGTCCATAAGTGCAATCAAATGCTACAGAAGAATGATGAGACACAAGCCGTCTGTATGTGACCTAATGGCAAGTACCTATCGGCACTTTCTCCTAATGCTGTCCACTATTTTACAAAATAGTTCTCTAAAATAAAGCTCACCTTACCTCCTCACATATTCATATATCCAATCTTTTAATCTTCTTCCATTCCACAGGCCAGTGACCGTCTGATTCTGACCTTGGAGCGCGTTACTGTAACGGTGTGCCGGGGGTGCCTGGGGGGTTGCTGTAATGGCCGCTTTATGCATCAGACTGACCCCCGGCCCGGCCGTCACTGTTAGAACAGGGGTGTTGTTTGTGGGGCAGAGTGTGGATGGCAGGGGCATTTCGCCAGACTCAGGTAAACACCGCAGACAGGCATCTGGTGAACCAAAAGGCATTTTATTGCACATAACTTCTATACAGTTTCGGTACACAAATCTTCCAGCTTCCAAATCACAATTCTTGCCGGGGGACTGCTCCTGTTTCTCTTCAGTGGGCGTTACCCGGCTACTCTTGTTTCTCTTCAACTATGCTCGTACTCCGGCTACTACAGGCTTTGCCCATAAACTTCTGCTTCTCTGTCTATGCTTCTGCGGGTCTTACCCGTACACTGCTGGTTCTTGATCAAGGCACATTTCTCTTTCTCTCTTTGGCTATCTGCCACGGTCGCTCCCACACTCTGCCCCGTTGCTTCCTCTCTCTGCACCAACAGACTCTCTCACTACAACTCTCACTCTGCTACAGAGCCCTCTAACCCTCCCCCTAGGCTGTCCTGCTCCTCCTTTCTCCTATACTGCTCCCATGGGGACCACTGTTCCACCCTGACACCTAGTGGGGAAACCCGTTATTGCTGTAAAACACAAATAACATCACATCAACATCTTTAACATCTCTGGCTACCCCAACGTGAGGCATCTTCAGGGGGGAAACTGCTTCTTCGTTCTAGGGGTCCGTCCACCCCTTACATCACAACAACTACAGAAGTTCTGACAAATCTGTCCACATCTGCTGTTCCTGACCTGGTGTCACAGACACTCATGATGTTCCTCAAAATCAGAGATGATCTTCTAATTTGTGTAAGTGCACATAGTCCTTATGTTTACTATTTGCATGGTTCGAGCTTTGATGTTTCGGAGCAGATACTAGACATAATGACTCATAACTTATCCATATCTTGCATATCTTTTATTTAGAGAGAATTATCAGGACATAGTAAACCACCTTCTGAGGAGCTGAAGCCATGGCTGCACCATCTCCAGCACTTTGTAGAGCAGGTAATTGTCCTACACTAACGTACAGATGTAACAAGCACCAATAGTATCCTGTCCAACATGATGGGGCATATAAATAACCCTGGACATGTTTTGTACTGCAGTGAAAGAAAGAAAGAAAGAAAGAAAGAAAGAAAGAAAGAAAGAAAGAAAGAAAGAAAGAAAGAAAGAAAGAAAGAAAGAAAGAAAGAAATACGGATTACTATTGTTGATTTATGTGGTCCTGAGGAACGGGACTTGTTCCCAGAAACACGTCAACCTGTTGAAATAAATTACAAAAATTAATCAACATTATTCTGCATTCTTGGTACCGCGTCTATATTTCCATTTTCCCTCCAGTGATGGAATGACATGTGAATTAGAAGAATTTGTAAATAATGCTGAATCCACAACAGACATAATAATAACATATCATATTATTTTGTAGGAATCGTCACAATGTCTCCAAGAAGCCATGTTACTCATACTGATTATCCCATTAATGATAGAAGACGTTGCATGTTGGGCTCATGAGAAATAATTATATAGAAAGTCTATAGAAATTCCACAAATCTAGAGGATGTGGTGCAAGTGGTGGAAAATCTCCCATGAAAGTCACTGCTAATTCCTTCAGACTCTCCCAAGATCGACGCTCATTTTGAAGAACTGATGAGGACGATCTATAATGGTCACAATAAGAGGCTCCTACAATCATCTGCAAGAAAGCCTCAAGATAGGACCTCAAAATTAAGGAGTCGCATTATTCCTCAATATTTATTGATTTAATATTTATTATATATTTCATTAATAATTTATTAATTGTATTTATTTACATTCTGTTTTTTTGGGACTTGATATCTTGTTAATATTTTTATAATAAAAATAGATGAATTTACATGTTATTCTCCTAAATTTGTCCAAAAATGAAACTCTCCTGGAAAAGAAGTTGTGAAGTGGATGTTGATTTGGAATGAACTCTATAAAGTTGTAGGAAGTAACCAGAAATATACCTAACAAGACTCATGGGGAGTTAATGTGGGTAAAGGAGCAAGCGTTCACTGCCGGATCAAGTTAGTAATTGATTAGTGTTGCTATTGCAAAGGTAATACTGGCTCACCAGAATGCCAGGGATTTTCTTGTTTATTTAGCCTGAAATACAGTTATTGGTCCTAAAAGACAACCTCATGTGCTAATCACTTGCCACTATGGTCTTTTCCCAGTGGATCTTTCCACTTTAGTCTTTTAGTTCCTGGAGCCAGATGTCAAAACTCTTAATACAAGTCTATGAAAGACTTAAGGGGGCTTTACACGCAACGACATCGCTAACGAGATGTCATTGGGGTCACGGAATTCGTGACGCACATCCAGCCTCGTTGTCTTGTGTCTCTCTGCTGCTCTCTTATGTGTGAAATGTACGAGCGACCACTAACGATCAAAAATACTCACCTAATCGTTGATCGCTGACACGTCGTTCAAATCCCAAATATCGTTGATGGTGCTGGACGCAGGTTGTTCGTCGTTCCTGAGGCAGCACACATTGCTACGTGTGACACCCCAGGAACGACGAACAACACCGTACCTGCGTCCTCTGGCAACGAGGTGGGCGTGACTTTCCTTTGGCTGCTCTCCGCCCCTCCGCTTCTATTGGACGCCTGCTGTGTGATGCCGCACGAACCGCCCCCTTAGAAAAGAGGCAGTTTGCCGGCCACAGCGATGTCGCTAGGCAGGTAAGTATGTGTGACGGGTCCTAGCAATATTGTGCACCACGGGAAGTGATTTGCCCATGACGCACAATCAACGGGGGCGGGTGCTTTCACGAGCGACATCACTAGTGAAGTCGCTGCATGTAAAGCAACCTTTATTCTGGTCTCGTTCTTGCTCTCATAGACTTGTATTGAGAGCTTGTGACGTAACTTCTGACTTCCGGCCAGTCAGAAGATACGGTCACAAGATTGCTCTTTGGGACTGGAGTGGTGCTGAAATGGCATCAAAACACCGATGGGTAACTATAATGCTAGGGATTGGGGACTTATATTTATAGAGCCACTCCAGTTCTTTAAGAAACCCCTCAAAGAATGCTGGAATGGTGTTTAAAGTGTTTATTTAATTGGTTCTGTCTTTTTTTTTTACCTCCATTAATCAGCTATTAACAGGTTTTCAATGTTTCAGATAAAAGTATATGATAGAAACAAATATTCCACTTTTCTTGAAGACTCTAAAGAAGAAGGCAAAGAAATGGATTGAAATAGTCACAGATTGTGTCTGAGAAAACTTCTTCGATTTCTGTAGATAACTGTCAGAAAACGCATCATTGACAAATTACCATAAAAGAGGAAATTGACTTGATGGGAATCAAATTCGGGTCAAATCTTTTGGAATTCACTGAATCCAGTGAATCTGAATTTTTGTATGTGCTTTCTGTGATTTGGATGCCATCATTTTACCTATTGCAGAAGATTTCCTCAACCACAGAAGGCTCACATGAGCTCGGTTGCGGCATCATATAGCACAGACAATCAAGAGGAACAAGAATAGGCTGTAAAAAAGTAGAGCAACCATTGTGTGGTGAATCTGGATAGTGAGAAGACGTCGCAACTCACAGCTTAACCATAGATATAGGAAGAGAAATCATTGAAACACTGAACAAACTGTACAGATAGTGTGCAACAGCACAACAATGTAGATTAATGTGTGAGGAACAGGCTCTCGGCTACTACCGGTTACTTTCGCAAAATCAGCATATGTTGAGGACATCATTCCCATTACTAAGTCTGTTCTTAAATTAAAAAGCTCTAAAGTGGTTGGATATGGTTCTAGCTGGCATCAAAGTGTCAGGACATTTGGAGAATTTTTAGTACGTTTGATTTACCACTAAGAGAATTTTTTATGGCAAATCTCGTGAAATTCAATTTTTAAAGATCGGTTCAGTCCTATAAATGTATCTTGTTTGATCTTAGAAAACAACACAGTCCAATGAAGAAGAAAAATTGATCTTATAAAACCATGAAAAAGAACATTTTATTTTGAGGAACTAAAAAAAAAATATTGAACATCATAATGATGGCTGGATCCAATTAGAAATATACCGGAATGTGAAGATATATAAAATGGAATTAAATAATCCCAATAATAATCAACATAAGAAAATCAGTATAAGTGGTGGACAGTTTTATTTCATTATTTCTCTACAATTCATATAAAAAAGAAATAGAATGCATACAATATAACAATATAAATTATTATGCAAATATATAATAAAATAAATATATTAATATATTATTTAAATACAGACAATATAAATTATTTTTTTTAAATAAATTAAAGAACATAATCCTTTCTTTGGAAAAGTTCAAGTAAAAAAATATTTTCTAATAGGGTCCAGGAAACTTTCCTTAAGATCTAGATGAGATTCTCCTATGGCTGATGAAAGACAACCCATCGGATTGGAAATACAGTGCGATCTGCAGGTATACGTACGAAGAATATAAACTTGAAGATGTTAATAGGGAAGTCTCCAAAATTCTGAATTCTTAAGTCAGAAATAAACAAAAACATCCTCCTGGATTATCGTTGAGTCTTCTTCGTAGTTATTTGCCAAGAGCCCAACACCCAACATCTTCCACCAATAACGGGATGAGGCTGAGTAACACGGCTTCCTGGAGACATTGTGGAGATGCCTACAGAATAAAAGAAAAAGTGTTTAGTATTTTTTTATTATTATTCACCTACCTTATTTTCTATTTTTATAATCTGTTTCTCTGGTTTTATGTCGCTTAAAGTACCATATGATTTATTTTATTGTCATTTATTTATCGGAAAAGGAAACGTAATAAATGTTGCCTGGGTGGTTAGTGTAATATTTTTCAATTGTCGTCTTTTTCTATTCCCAGCAATGCCCCATTTTTTTTTCTGCACTTTGTGACCGTAGTCGTAACTAGCCAAATCACTCCAGTGTTTGCCGGGTGGAATAGAAGTCACTTCTCAACGTAATTGTATGAGACAAAGAACAAGGTGGTAAGTGTTAATAGTGATATAGTGATTTCTAGCCAGTCAGAGCTTCGGGTACAAGATGGCGGAAAGGGATCATGGGGGCACTGAAAACAGGTGAAGAAAGCCACCGGGAAGTATTTCATTATACACAAGGAGTATGCATTACTGATAACTATCCGATGGTGAAACCCCCTACCTGAGTGGTTGTTTAAATAATCTACCTTCAATAACTTTCATTTTTAGCTTTTGCTCCTTTTTTGGGACAATTTTTTAACGTACTACTGTGTGCTCCATTCCTATAAAAACCACAAAGCCCAGCTAGCTCCACCTCCTTGATTAGTTTTTGGGTCTTGCTGGTTCACAGTGACACACAAGGGCAGTAGAACAATGACCCTGCGCATGCACCAAGAAGTCAGATCCCTTTCTCAGGCCTTTTTTGCTTCAGAGTATATGCCCTGGACATTGAAAAGGCTAAAAGGGAAGGCAGACATTTTGAGCACGGGACAGCACAGGGAGGCTCAAAAATACTAGCAGGGACCTCAAGTGAGTGGCCCAGAAGTCATGAAAATGGTGGCACTTTGAATCAACAGATATCTAAGAAAACGTTTTTTTTTGGGGGGGGGTTTTTTTAGACAGAAGCCACAGGAAAAAGATGGATTTGCATTGGAAAACCCCTTTACGTAAAAATGAGTCTATTGTCTTCTTCTCTACCTGCCACTCACAGTCTTTATTTATTCCATCCTTTCTATATCATTCGGGCCATCCTATTTTGTGAACCCTCTGCTCAACAGCAGAAGACACTCAATTACTACAAATATCTAGGGTCATTTATCTTCTCCACCATGAAGACAGGATGCTAATGGAACATATTACATCTGTAGATCAATGTCATCCTATCTAGTCAACAGTAGACCCTCGTGTCGTAAATAGGTCCAGGGGAATTTATCTGCTCCACCATGGAGGACAGGATGCTATTGTTGATTGTTATATCTGTAAGTCAGTGTTGGACACTTGCCTCTTCTACAAAGTGCTTGAGATGGTGCAGCCATGGCTTCAGCTCCTCAGAAGGTGTTTTACTGTGTCCCGGTGATCCTCTCTGAATATGAGAAATATAACAAAAAATAAGTTATGTCCAATATCAGCACCAAAGTATTAACCATGTAAATAAAGAACAGGAATATCACATGGACTTACACAGATCAGAAGATCATCTCTGATTTTGTGGAACCTCATAAGTGACTGTGAGGCCAGGTCAGGAACAGCAAATGTGGACAGATTTGCCAGAACTTCTGTAGTTATTGTAACTCGCTCCAGGGTCAGAATCAGACGATCACTGGCCTGTAGAAGGTAAAAAGTTAAAAAACAACAACGTATATTTATATCTAAATATGATTCCCTGAGTATGTGGAGAAGGATGTTGATGTGAGAAAAATGCTTTATAAGAATATAAGAAAGTGCCAGGTATGTACTAACCATGAGGTCACATACGGACGGCTTGTGTCTCATCATTCTCTTGTAGCATTTGATTGCACTGGTGGACATGTTCTTCTCCTGTAGACGGATAAAGCAGGCTTGGTTGAAGCTTTACATCACATAACCTACATTATACTTCCAGAATCTCTAACCTTATAGAGCGTCTATTAATGTCTATTACACAGAGTGAATCAAGCCAGGAACCACAGATACATTCTCCATCTTATTATGTACTACTTGACAATGGATCTAAAAATTACCTAATTTTTACACAATGGAAAAGAGGAGATCAAATATTTTAAAGACTTGAATTGGTTTCTGACATATGATTATCCTAATAAATGTAACTATTCTCAATAAAACACAATCTCCCCTCTTACATGTCCATTCTGCAGTTGTCTGATCACCCTGATGTCAGAGGAAGATACTGATTGATGTCGGGACATCGGGCAGCGTCTCCGGTGGGGATGTCCAGTCACTGCCACAAGCACAATACTGAAGACCACCAGTCTGATGTCCATGGTTGGAGTTTCGATGAAAATCTGGAGACTTTTTTTGAATCTGTCCAACAATTAGGCATAGAATATGATTTATTGCACATAAATCCATCAAATAAATGTCCACAGCTCTGATATTCTGTACATACACCCAGTAGAAGATGCTCACCTGCTCGGTTGTCTTGCGTCTCTCTGCTGCTCTCAGCTCTGTCTCTTGTCTTTCCATGTTTCTCCTTTTATATTTTAGTCTCCAGAAGAAAAATTTCTTGATTTTCATGATGTGGAGTAAACTTTTCTCTACGATGAGAATGTAGGTACAGCAGCCTTAGGAAATCTTTACAACTTTCAGTTTCCGTAGTATGTAGGTAGGAAGATAACGTCAGATAAATAGCTGGGATTCCTCCTGTCACCTGTAGTAGTGGAGGAGTCTCCTCCCAGTTACTTGACATTACCTTCCTACCTGTACACTAAGGAAACTGAAAGTTGTAAGAATTTTCCCACGGCTGCTGTCACTCATCTCTCGTCACTTGAATTCTGATTGTATTAAGATTTTCTCCACATTCTGAAAATGAAGAGGCTTCTCTCCTTAAATCTGAAGTATAAAAGGAGAAACATGGGAAGACACGAGGCAATGATACAACCAACAAAGAGATACAAAGCAACCGGTGAGCATCTTCTACTTGGTGTATATCCAGGATATCCGCATTGTGGACATTTACATGATAGATCTAAGTACAATAACTAAGTTCCATGTATTAATATGTTATACACAGGTTCATAGGAAGAGAAGAAAGTCTTCAGATAGGCAACAATATTCCAGCCATGGATGTCGTCAGACTGGAAGTCTTCAGTATTGTTCTTGTGGCAGTGACCGGACATCCATACCGGAGACGCTGCTTGATAGCCAGATATCAATCACTATCTTCCACTGACATCAGGGTGATCAGACAACTGCAGAACGAACATGTAAGGAAGGGGATTGTGTTATACTGAGGGAAATCTGGATAATCTAATACCTGATTCACATTTTTATATGTTTTGTCAAAAGTGAGGAATCACATCTCAACTGAAAGACCATTAATCTCACCCTTTCTATTATGTTTTACTTTATGGCCTTCACAGTGGTGGAATTGTAGATTTCATTTGGCGATTAGTTTTTGGTTGGGTACATGACAAGTTGATGTATCTTTAGTTGCTTCCTAACTATTTACTTGGTCTGTATGATAGACATCAGTAAGCTCACTGTATGGAATTCTATTCTGGAAGAAGTCATGTATAATATGCAATATGGCATGTACTTCTACAACCAATCCTGTTCCATCTGTCCACAGGAGAAGACCATGTCCATAAGTGCAATCAAATGCTACAGAAGAATGATGAGACACAAGCCGTCTGTATGTGACCTAATGGTAAGTACCTATTGGGCACTTTCTCCTAATGCTGTCCACTATTTTACAAAATAGTTCTCCAAAATAAAGCTCCTGTTACCTCCTCACATATTCATATATCCAATATTTTAATCTTCTTCCATTCTACAGGCCAGTGACCGTCTGAGTCTGACCTTAGAGAGAGTTACAATAACTACAGAAGCTCTGGCAGATCTTTCCACATCTGCTGTTCCTGACCTGGTGTCACAGACACTCATGATGTTCCTCAAAATCAGAGATGATCTTCTAATTTGTGTAAGTTCCCATACTCGTAGTCCTTATGTTTACTACTTGCATGTTTCAAGCTTTAATGTTTCGGTGCAAATACCAGACATATTGACCCATAACTTATCATTGTCTTGCATATCTTGTATTTAAAGAGAATTATCAGGACATGGTAAACCACCTTCTGAGGAGCTGAAGCCATGGCTAAACCATTTCGAGCACTTTGTGAAAGTGGTATGTGTTTTATACTTACTTAAAGATGTAACAAGCGCTAATAGCATCCTGTCCTCCATGGTCGAGTAGATCAATAACCCTGGACAAGTTTTGCTCATGAGGGTCTACTGTTGACTAGATAGGATGACATTATATAAAAGAAAGAAAGAAGACCATGACGTGTGGACTGGGAGAATTTGTAGATAATGCTGGACCCACAATAGACATAATAATCACATAACATATTATTTTGTAGGAATCTTCACAATGTCTCCAGGAAGCCGTGTTACTCAGTCTTATCCCGTTAATGATAGAAGACGTTGGATGTTGGGCTCATGGGAAATAATTACAAAGAAGGTCTATAGAAATTCCAAATCTAGAGGATATGGTGCAAGTGGTGGAAAATCTCCCATGAAAGTCACTGATAATTTCCATCCGATTCTCCCAAGATTGATGCTTATTGTCAAGAACTGATGAGGACGATCTATGATGGTCAAAATAAGAGGCTGCTACAATCATCTGCAAGAAAGCCTCAACATAGGACCTCAAAATTAAGGAGTTGCATTATTCCTCAATATTTATTGATTCCCTATTTATTATATTATATATTATATATTTAATTAATAATTTAAATAATTGTATTTATTTACATTCATATTTTTTTGGCTTAATAACTTGTTAATTTTTTTTATAATAAAAATAGATTAATTTATCTGTTATTCTCCTAAATTTGTCCAAAAATGAAGCTATCCCTGAAAAAAGGTTGAGAAGTGAATGTTGATTTGAGATGAGTCCCTACAGTGGTCAGCAGACAGTAGGGGAAATAAGAAGGGTGTGGTGTCTTCCCATTGGTTCTAGCTGAATGATGGTAACTTCAGCTGGAAGACACACGCCACCTACAGTCAGCCAGTGGTACTGCGGATCCCATGGAAACCCAGCCCAGTGGATGAGCGGAGCCTGCGCCCACCGGCGCCGCTGGCATCAACTCCTCTTCCATCCCCAGCACTATCCATGGCAGGAACACGGCATCGCCTGGTGATCAAAGTAGAAGTGACTGGAGCGGACTCCGGGGGGGCATAACAGTCATGTATAGTAACATGCTAGTTGGGCTGACCAGTCTGGGGAACTAACGCTCCATTGACTAGTCAAGGGGGTAATTTTTGCCTTGCATTTTCTGTTGTTACCTTCATAGGTTGCTGCTTTAACCCCTTCAGCATTAGATGATTTTTCATTTTTTTCCCCCTCATTCCAAGATTCATAACTTTTTTTATTTTTTCACCGATTTAGCCGTGTGATTGCTTGATTTTTGCAGGACGAGTTATACCTTTGAATGACACCATCCACGTTATCATATGATGTACTGCAAAGTGTGAAAAAATTCCAAATGTGGTGAAATAGCAAAAAAAGTGCAATTCAGACATGTTTTTTAAAATATGTATTTATAGAGTTCATTTTACTCTAAAAATGACTCGGTTATATGATTTTTCAAGTGAGCACAATCACCGAGATACCATGCATAGTTTCTGTTTTATTTCAGTGGCAAAAACAATTTGATAAATTTGTAAAAAAAAAAATTAAAAATAAATTAACTTGTGTCGCCATTTTACATAGTACATCATATGTCGTTAGGTGGTTTAGTCAGTCGGTTGATGCTGCCGAAATCACGTGCAACATGAAGCTGTGCTTGGCTCTACAATTACAGCCAGGTATGTCTTTCTCTAAAACTAGTTGCGTCAATTACTATGGTCAATAGCCAGAGCTTTAAACTATTTTTCCTCTAAAACATCGGAGTGTTTCACAGAAAAACAACTTGGTGCCATTTACAATCAGACTGATTTATACTGCCCGTGAATCAACTACCGGTAACAGGATCCTTTTAAGAGTTGATTATTTTACGGTAATTTTATGAATTGTTTGCAATTTTTGCTTTATATCACCACCTAGTGTTAGCAAGAGGATACGGCATCAACTGATGTTAACGAGAAAATCATATTTTAATCAAGCAGCATTTACGCTTAAAGGTTTTCTACATTCTGGTATAAGCCATTTTGCTGCTGCAGATTGTATCCTCCATCATATTGCCATCTATCAATTGTGGTATCATTTAAAAACTTTATTTTTATTTATTTATAGTTTTGGGACTTTTTTGTAACCAATTATTGATCGTGACCACTTTACCTCACCTTACCTATACTTTTTCCACCCTTTTCTCCGACGCTCTTGACGAATTTTCTACTTTATGTGATTACTAGCTGTAGTACCCGGCATTGCCCAGGAGAGTAACTGTTTCTCTGTCTCTCTCTTTGTCTGTCTCTGCATCTCTGTCTCTCCCCCAGTCTGCCTGTCTGCCTCTCTCTGTTTCTCTCTCTCTCTCTCTGTTTGTCTCTCTCTGTATGTCTGTCTCTGTCTGTCTCCCTCTGTATGACTGTCTCTCTCTCTCTCTCTCTCTGTATATCTGTCTTTGTTTGTCTCTCTCTGTATGTCTGTGTGCCACCCCGTGCCAGCAGCCGAAACTGCTCGAGTCCAGACCTTCAGGGGTCGTGGCTCGAGGGACTCTGGACCCGGGGGCCTCGCAGACACGTTGAGTGAAAAGGGGAATGGACGTGTACCGCCCCACGCTCGGCTGCAGCCGAGCCGCTCGGATCCGGGCTCTTTTGTCGGTGGCTCGAGCGCCTCCGGACCGGGGGTCACTTCGCTCTGAAAGGGGCTGGCGCTTTGAAGGGGGATTAGGGTTACGGCCGAGGCCGTGGTTTTTGTTAGAGTTCGTGATGCCACCCACGGGTTGTGGTGAATGTGGACACCACCGCTGCTGTTTACTAGGCACTCAGGGGAGGTGTTGCGCAGCAAAGGTGTTAACCCCTCCGTGGGCAGGGGTGATGGCCCCGGGACCTGGTTGGTGTGATATGTCGGTGCTTGGTGGTACAGGGCGATGCATAGCCCGAGGGCACAGTTGTACTCACTATTACAGATGCACAAGAGTCTCTGGTAAACCAGGAAGATGGTGGTCGGTGCCCGCAGCTGGCTGCGTCTGGTCCCCCACTCGGGTTGGTGGTCACCGCCTTTGTCCTGCACCTTCTGTGTAGCTGTGGACAGCCCGTGCTTCAGCAACGGGAGTCCGCTCCCCGGCGTTGTGTGTCGGGAGAGCCCGTTTGCCCACAGACGCTGGCCCGTGGGATCTCTTTGCCTGAGCAGTGGCTTTTTATCCCCCTCGGTGGGCTGTTGCCTTCAGTTGGGACTTGGGTGGGAAAGGACCTAAAGTCCAGACCTCAATCAGTTAATTAACGGGGTCCGGTAGTTTCGGGACCACGTTTCAGGGTCTGAGTACCCCCCTTTGTGCTCCGGTTTCCAGTCGGTTACCCGGTTTGGTACCGGCGGGCCACTATCCTGCCCCGGTCCCTTATGGTTCCACCGAGCCATCTTCCCGGCTCCTGCAGGCTGAGGCCACCGTTTGCCTCCTAGCCAGAGGTGACTTGGCTCCAACCCAGACACCGTTGTTAGACTGGGGCAGACCTGGGCACAGGTCTGCCGCTGCACTTGAACTTCATTCCTCTGCACTCCAAACTGATCTACTCTCCTCCTCTCCTCAAACTAATCTAACTGTTGTTTCCTGCCTCAGGGCCTGTGAACTCCTCGCTGGGCGTGTCCAACCGCCTGGCTCCGCCCCCTGGTGTGAACATCAAACCCTGAGGGAGGTGACTAGAGTTTTAAGGGTGGCTGATCACACCTTTTTAGTGGACGGGTGTTTGTGCAAGGGCCTACCTGTGACTACCTGGCTAGTCCAGGGCGTCACAAACGTATATGTACGTTGTAAGTTCGTGACGCCACCCACGGTGTGTGGTAAAGTGGGACACCACTGCTGCTGTTGCGGGGCACCCGGGGGAGATGTTGTGTAGCAAGCTGTTAACCCCTCCATTGGCAGGGATGGTGGCCCCGGGACCTGGTGAGTTGGTGCAGGGAATAGTGACCGCCGGGGGTACTGGTGTACTCACTGTTGGAAATAAACACACGAGTCTCTGGTAAACCAAGGTGGTGGTGGCCGGTGCCACGGTCGACTGCACTCAGGGTCCCCCACCCAGCTGGTGGTCTCTATCCTTTTCCTGCACTGTTTACTTAGAGAAAGACTTCCCAGTGTAGAACGTGGGAGTCCGCTCCCGATTGGATGTGGCCTAAAAAGCCGTGCCCGCAGACGCTGGCCCGTGGGATCTATGGGCTTTGGCGGTGACCTCCTATCCCGAATTAGTGGGCTGTTGTCTTCTATGAGGGACTTTGGGTGGGACAGTGTGTCGCCAGGGGTTAAGGGGATACCCAGAACCGGGCCAAGGGGTCGCTTCTGGAAAGGGGATCACGGTGTCGTGACCCGGTCTGTGCTCCCTGGTTCCACAATAAAAAGGGGGGGTTATGTTCGTGACGCCACCCGTGGAATGTGATCAGAGATGACCACCGCTGCTGCAGAACCTCCGGGGGTGATGGAAGGCAGCTTGAAATGGGACGGCTCCCCACGGGTAGAGCCTTTTCCCCGGGGCAGTGTGTTAGTTTATGGGGGGAATGCAGGACACGAGCACAATAAACAGGCAGACTCACGGTTTTGCAGTTTCTTTGTCTTTTACTGATGATGGTATTCAGCAGAGTACTGTCCACGGAGTCTGTGAAGGGTTCAGGGTTTCTCCCACCCAGCCGGGCCGTTTTGGCTTCCTTGCCTGCACTGTGTGTCTGTGGCCCTGCTGCTGTGTGAACTAGGCAGCCGGCTCTGCTCTGCTCCTAGGTACCGACCTGACAGGCAACTCGAGTCCTTCCTAGTATGTTCTTGAACTCTGCGCTTGTTGCTGTGTCTGTGGTACAGATAGAGAATGTGGAATCCTCACTTCTCTGGTGTTAACTGTACAGTATGTAACCTGCAGTCTCGGATCCAGCATCCGTTCTGTGTGCTTCACTGGGGTGAGCTCTGCAATGCTCTGCCTCCCAGGAATGTTCCTCTGTGTACTCTGTCTCCTTCCCTCAGACCCTCAGCTAGGCCTGGAATTGGTCAGTGGATCCTGAGGTGAGCTAAAGCCAGCTTCCAACCTGTAGATCCTTTCTCCTCAGTTCTCTGCACTGAACCGAGCTGCAGCTCCACTGAACTGCACTCTCTGCACAAACAAACAAACTGAAAACTACTGACCATTTCCCCTTCCCACCAGAATATACAGGGAAGCAGCTTGATCTCCCCCTTCTGGCCAGGAGGTCTTGGTGTTGTGTGTGGGGAGTTAACCCTTTGTGTTGTTACTGTGGCAACCCTGGGGTGCCACATTCCCCCTTAGTGAAGAACAGTACTCCGGGACTGTGAAACAAACAAACAAGTTATCACAACAATTATATATATACAGAGGCTCAAAAGGAAAAAATACAAAAACCTTAAAGCTCAAAAAGAGTCCAAAATGTTCAAAAATATATAAGTGTTCATACAGTATAGTCTCTGTAGGTACTGGGCTTATTGGTCTTAACGTTGCAATTATATAATTTATTTCAATAACCAAACGCTTCTTAAAGGTGTCTCTACTCTGGTCATAAGTGCAGTAGGCCTCACGGCCCTCGGGCCACCAACAATGTGATCAAGTTGTAACTCTCCGTGCTGCCACCTTACACCACTCTTCTCTCACCTTTTCTGTACACTAAACTGTTACGGTTTTTCATATAAACATTATAACATATGTACATTTTATATGCAATTCCACATTAGTCTTTATATCTTGCTGGTATCTGACCCTGAGTACTACGCTGTGACCTGCGTACTGCTGGTGTACTGGGTGTACTTAGCATAATGGTGTGGGTGGAAGTGTACCTATTTGGTGTTTCTGGTACTTGTGAGGATGGTGGACTGACTGTAGGACTGGCAAGCTCACTGGGACCAGGAATCTGTTCTTCCTCTACGGTTTCAACTTCCAGTTCTTCTTGTCTTGAGACTTCTTGTGGTATGGGTTCTGATTGTGGTTCCACCACTTGAGGGAAGGCGATCATTGGGACTACTACTGCTCCATAGTAATTTGACCATGTTTTTGGGAAATCTCCTAAGACTGTATGGAATACAGCTTCTTCCTTTTTGACAGGTTGTACCTGTACGGGTAAGGTGACTTCTGGTGTCTTCAGGGTTTCAGGACACGGTTTGAGTTGATCTCTTGACACGACAACTGATGTCCTTCCTTCATCCTTACTGGTGAGACACACTTTGGGATTATCCATACTGGATGGTAAGACTGTATATGGGGTGGTTTCCCACTAATTATCCAATTTGTTTGTGCGTCGTTTCCTCTTGAGAACTTGGTCACCAGGTTGCAATGGGGTTGCTAGAGCATGCTGGTTGAAGGTTCTCTCCTGTCTTCCCCTAGCTTGTTGGAGACTTTTCTCTACGCACTCTTGTACTTGGCGATACTGCTGCTGACGTAGGGTATCCCAATAGGATTCTTGAACTTCCGCATCTGGCTTCAGAATTCCCATATCTAAATCAATTGGCAGTTTACCGGGCCTTGCACGCATGAGGTAAGCGGGGTACAGTTTGTAGAACTCACCGGGACATGATTGTACAAGTCCACCAAGTCTGGCAATTTCTCTGGCCATTGATTTCTTTATGACTCTGGTAAGGTCTTCAACAGGTCAATCACAATATGGTTCATCTTCTCACATAAGCCATTTGTTTGGGGATGGTATGCTGTTGTGCGGATCTTTTTACAGCCATACATGTTGCAGAATTCTTGGAAGATCTGTGATTCGAAAGCTGGAAGGTTCCAGGTGCGTTGCAGAGTCCAAACGGCATACAATTGAACTCACAGAGGCCCATCAGTGTGGTGAATGCTGTCTTCTCCTTATCAGCCTCTGCCACAGGAACTTGCCAATACCCACTAGTCAGATCTAGGGTGGAAAAGTAAGTAGCGGATTTTAATGCAGCCAATGACTCTTCTATCCTAGGTAATGGGTATGCATCCTTGTGTGTAATGCGGTTGATCCGTCTGTAGTCTACGCACATCCTCATGGTCCCATCTTTTTTCTTAACTAGCACTAGTGGGGCTGCCCAGGGGCTACAACTGTCTCTTATTACCCCTGCTTCTTTCATTTCTTTGAGCATGTCTTTGGCGCATTGGTAGTGAGCCGGTGGTACTGGTCTATACCTCTCCTTTATGGGTGGATGGTTACCTGTGGGTATAGTGTGCTCTACCCCTTTGATCTGCCCAAAGTCTAATGGGTGTTTGCTGAATATTTGTTCATATTCTTTCACTACCCTGTATAGTCCATGCTTTTGATGGGAGGGTGTAGAATCGGCACCTACATGTAGCTTTTGGCACCAATCCTCCAGCTTTCCCTCTGAGCCATTGTCTTCCGCCTGACTTGACGGCTTCAAGGGCTCAACGGTGGTGATGGCGTTGTTATCAACCGTATATAGCTTAGCCATGGTAACATACTTTGGTAGGGTGACCTCCTCTTCCCCACAATTTAGAAGGCGTATTGGCACTCTTCCCCTGTGTACCTCAACTATTCCTCTGGCCGTCAGCACAGTGGGCCTACTGTCTGAGTACACGGGTTCTACCAGGGCCTGATAGTCTCGCCCTCTGATGCCTATTGCAGCTCTACACAAGACCAGCATTTCAGTTTTGGGAGGAATTACAATAGGTATTGGGTCACTTACCCTTGCACTGCCAATTTCACCTCCTGACATTTCCACCTGCTGCTTCAGCATCAAGGCTTTAATTTCCTTCTGCAGGAGTCTCTGTTGCCCAGGTTTGGCAGTCTCGGCGATCTGCTGCAAGACAGTAATTACCTCTGCAAAACAATTTTCAATTACATTCATTCCTAGCAGCATAGTTGGTTCACGTTCTCGCCGGTCAACATCAACAATGACAATACCCTGATTCTGCAATTCTACTCTCCCAATCTTAATGGTCATTTCTCTGAAACCAACCTGTGGTACTAATTCACCATTGCTAGCCCATATATTCAATGCAACATTAGATGGACCACTGCTAACGTCTTAATCAGCCCAGTACCTTTTATAAAGGACATGCGGAATTGATGTTATTTGGGGACCAGTGTCCAGCAAGGCATTGAGCGGAATGCCATCCAGCACGATGGGGATGACTGGACGTCCCGCCACATACTTGTCGTGCCAGGGTGAGGGACCTTGAGAGTTCATTCCTGAGGAGCGGCCCGCCTCCCCAGGGGATCCCCATTTAAAGCACATTCACGGGCAAAGTGACCTGGCTCCTTGCAACGGCGGCAAATGGGCTGTCCATCCGGCTGGTAGCGGTCGCTGGGTCGTCCTCTTGTCGCTTGGTATCTCCTAGGCCTCATCCACGGGACATCCTCCTTGCTGGTCGCCAGCTCAATCTTGGGTGCAGACTTGGATCCACGCAGCTCCTGGACGATTCTAGCCATGGAAGCAACAGTGTCTGTCAGGGCATCAAGCCTTTGATGGAGAGCCTCATTAGTGATGGGCTCCAGGTGGTTAGCAGCAGCCGCTGACATGGCCGATGTCACCGGCACTACTGGCTGCTGGGGTGCCGCTGTAAGGTGTTGAACAGAGTCTATATCCTGCGGCTCCTCTCCTGCTGGAGGCGGATGGCTCTATCCTTTAGCTGGGCAAATGTTAGTCCTGGATCCTGGATCACCATCATGCTCAGTTGTCCCCGGTGGGAAGGGGATGAGAGTCCATCCAGGAATTGGTCTATCAGCAGCTTATCTGCTTCAGGGGCTAAGGCAGGTTCTGCTAATTTAAGTGCTCTGAGCCCCTCCTGCAAGTTTAAGGCAAAGTCTCTTGCACTCTCTCTAGGTTTTTGCTTGCATCCAAAGAACCTTATTTTAGCCCGACTGCCAGCAGTGGATTCAAAAGCTGCTTTTAGTCCAGCTATTATATGCTCTACAGTGTCCTTTGCATCGTCCGGCCAGGATGTAGCCTCCCGCTGGGCATTGCCAGTTAACTGTCCCATAAGCATACCAACACGCTGGGCTTCTGTCAGGGGGTACATGCTGTAGTAGATTTTTAGCTTTCCGATAAAGTCATTAAGTGTGTTGGGCTCACCTGAGTACTGCGGCAGCCACACTGCACCCGGGGTGTACGGCATCAGGAACGGCATGATAGGTGCCGCTGCACCGCCGGGTACAACAGCGTCTCCCTGCTGCGACATCTTTGCACCCCCTTAGTTAATTTCACCAGTCTTCTTGACAGCAAGCCTGGGACACTTTTCTGCGTTTTCGTTCGGGTCGCAGCACCGAGCGCAACTCCTCTGCAAGCGGTGGGCGGAGTCTTAGTTTAGGCGCGATGTTTTCCCGCGCGTAGCAGCTAATGGCGCGATTAAAGATGGCGCCTGGAAAATTTTACCAATGATGTTTTTGGATTTTTCCAGGTATCTTTGCAAAGTTTAAAGTCCGTTCTTTGTTGCAACAATTCACAGAGCAAGTCTTTTATGCGATGCAATAAGTCTTTACAGGCACACGTCACCCGGGTTGCAGCCGGGTCCAGTCCGCATCCTGTTCGTGACGCCAAAGTTATGTCGCCAGGGGTTAAGGGGATACCCAGAACCGGGCCAAGGGGTCGCTTCTGGAAAGGGGATCACGGTGTCGTGACCCGGTCTGTGCTCCCTGGTTCCACAATAAAAAGGCGGGGTTATGTTCGTGACGCCACCCGTGGAATGTGATCAGAGATGACTACCGCTGCTGCAGAACCTCCGGGGGTGATGGAAGGCAGCTTGAGATGGGACGGCTCCCCACGGGTAGAGCCTTTTTCCCGGGGCAGTGTGTTAGTTTATGGGGGGAGTGCAGGACACAAGCACAATAAACAGGCAGACTCACGGTTTTGCAGTTTCTTTGTCTTTTACTGATGATGGTATTCAGCAGAGTACTGTCCACGGAGTTTGTTAAAGGTTCAGGGTTTCTCCCACCCAGCCGGGCCGTTTTGGCTTCCTTGCCTGCACTGTGTGTCTGTGGCTCTGCTGCTGTGTGAACTAGGCAGCCGGCTCTGCTCTGCTCCTAGGTACCGACCTGACAGGCAACTCGAGTCCTTCCTAGTATGTTCCTGAACTCTCCTATGTTGCTTGTGTCTGTGGTACAGATAGAGAATGTGGAATCCTCACTTCTCTGGTGTTAACTGTACAGTATGTAACCTGCAGTCTCGGATCCAGCATCCGTTCTGTGTGCTCCACTGGGGTGAGCTCTGCAATGCTCTGCCTCCCAGGAATGTTCCTCTGTGTACTCTGTCTCCTTCCCTCAGACCCTCAGCTAGGCCTGGAATTGGTCAGTGGATCCTGAGGTGAGCTAAAGCCAGCTTCCAACCTGTAGATCCTTTCTCCTCACTTCTCTGCACTGAACCGAGCTGCAGCTCCACTGAACTGCACTCTCTGCACAAACAAACAAACTGAAAACTACTGACCATTTCTCCTTCCCACCAGAATATACAGGGAAGCAGCTTGGTCTCCCCCTCCTGGCCAGGAGGTCTTGGTGTTGTGTGTGGGGAGTTAACCCTTTGTGTTGTTACTGTGGCAACCCTGGGGTGCCACAACAGAACCTCTAGTCTTGGCCTCAATCGGTTAATTAACCAGCTCCAGTTGATTCTGGCTTCAATGTCCGAGTACCCCGTCTTTGTGCTTCGGTTTCCGGGTCGGTTCCCCGTGTCGGTATCGGCGGGCTACAACCCTGGCCCGGTCCCCCTTGGTTCCACCGAGCCAACAGCAACAGTGAGAATCCAGTCCAGAGGCCTATGTAACGTTGCACCCTGCAACGTGGGGGTTCCACTCCCTTGCAGCGGTGTGAGGTAGCTTCAGCAACACACGTACACAGTCTCTTCATAGAAAGTCTCGCAGTTTATTTAACAACACTCAGTATAAACTGCCCTCACACGTAAACAATAAGTCCATACTGGAAGTTTTAGCAACTTCCCCACTCCATGGCTCCTGCCAGCATACCGCTCTAGCCAAGGTTCCTTCCAGCACCCAGGGCCCTCTGCAGACCCCTGTCTGTCTCTCCTCCAGGAGAGACTCAGTCCTACAGCCCTGGCCTGGCTTGGCTGCACTCACCTCAGACTCAATATCAGAGCCTTGTGTTCAGCCTCCACGCAGGCTGAAACACCCAGAGCTCCCGGGTCTGCTCCCGCTTGTTTCCAGTACACACACACACGGGACGTCTGGAGCTAGTCTCTATCTAGACTGCCCCAAACACACACTCAGAGCTCCCTGCTCTCACTTGTTTCCAGTCCACACACTGGACGTTTGGAGCTAGTCTCTATCTAGACTGCCCCAAACACACACTCCATGCAGAACTCTCAACTCTGCTCTCACTCTCTCCCAGCATACACGCTGGAAGTCTAGAGCTAGTCTTTAACTAGACTGCCCTAGACACACTCCATCCAGGTTCTGAGACTGGATTGCTTTAACCCCTCGAGCTACACCCACAGGTGGAGGTCTGTGATTCTCAGCCCTGCACAGCACCTTGGGATTATTAAAGGGAACCTGACCCTTATGTGCAGCAAGAATCCTTTGTGGACTACAAGTCCCATAGCAACCTCTTCCGTTTAGATATCGCAGGTACCTTCTCCACTGTGACATATAGCGACCATTTACCACATTGGTGGTCGCTACCTCACACCGTGCACAGTCGGGGTACCTGGACCCTAGAGCAAGGACAGCTTCACTCACCTTACTAATTGACCAGCCGGGGACAAGATTTCAGGTCTTGTTTCACAGGAGGCCCAGACAGAGCGAGACGAAAGCCCAATGAGGGGGATAGGGCTCCGCAATTGCCTGCTAAGATCCAACGGGTCAGTTCTCGCAGGCTACAACTCCCAACACACATTATCACCGAGAGTGGACGTCCCCATTTCAAGCGGAGTAGTCAAAATCAAAGACACAAACACTAAGTGCAGGAGGAAGGGACCCCTGTTTGCTGTATTAAGGTGTGGGATCCGAACACACCCGCCGGAGGTCACCGGTCACTGGCAATTTGGTTTACCATCTGGACTCTGTGTGAAGTTATTCAGGAACTGTGAGTACACCAACACCATCTGGTCCAACCCTGCAGATTGCGCTCCGCAGCACCATCCCACCTGCATTGGGGCCCCGGGACAACACCTCCCCTACCCGTGGAGGAGATAACATCCAGCTGCCCCACTCCACCGGTCCCGGGCATCACTCCCAGTGGCAGCGGCGGTGTCACCAACAATCATCGCACACCACGGGTGGCGTCACTGACTAAACCCTCCCTATGTAATAAACCCCCCTTTTCACTTGCGGGCGACAGATGGGTGCTCAGGCCCGGGTCCGGTTTCTCCTCGAGCCACCGCCACGACCCCGGATCCGAGCATCTCGAGCAGTCCCTTGCCTTGGTCTGTCCCCTGGACGCAACAACTACTTCTACAAGCAGTATTACCGGCTTTACCCTGTTGATTTTTGGTCCTGAGGAAGAGATTCCATACCTCGAAAAGCGTAGACCTATGGAATAAAATTATTATTTAATCAACAATTTTACATCTTTTATGGTGAATGTGTCGCGGGCGGCGGGGCGCTGCGCTCGCTAATGCTCGGGTCCGGCGCTGCTGCGGCTGCTGCTCGGTGGCTCGAGCGGTGGGCCTGATCCGGGGACTCGAGCGGCGCTCCTCGCCCGTGAGTGACAAGGGTGGTTGGTTTGGGGGATTTAGTCCGTGACGCCACCCACGGGTCGTGGTGAATGGTGACGGGAATCCCAGGAGCGATGGTAGGGAGCAGCTGGGATGTTGTTTTCTCCCTCCGTGGGTAGGGGTCGGTGGTCCCAGTCCCCGGTGGTGCGACGGGGAGGCAGGGTAGGTGAGGTGCAGGGTTGCAGGGACAGCGAGGCGCGGTGCCGGATGGCACAAGTGTACTCACTCAGCAAGAGATGCACAAAGTCTCCGGTAAACCAAACGGCTGGATGGATGGGTCCCGCAGCCGGCTGCAGTGTCTCTCCCCGGACAGGTGATGGCGGCTGTCTTTCCCTGCACCTTTATGTAGTGTTTTGACTACGATGGGTTCCCAACGGTAGTCCGCTCCCCGGTGTATGGATACCGGAGGAGCCCGTTTGCCTGCAGGCGCTGGCTCTTGGGTCTCTAGCCGTTGGCGGTGGCTGTATACCCTCACGGTGCGGACGGTTGCCTTCTAACGGGTCTTTGGCTGTTAGGAAACCCCTGGGGTTCCTGTTACTCTCAGATTTGACTGTTGACGGCGACTCCAAGCCTAGTCGGGGTCCGATGGCCTTTCCTGTGTGTGCTGGCTTCACTCTGCTCCCTGGTCGGTATCGGCAGGCCACCGCCCGACCCCGGTCCTACGGTTCCGCGTCGATCCACCACTCCTGCAGACGGCCACCACCGTCTGCCAACCTTGTTGTCAGTGCCTGGGCCACCAACCCAGACACTCTCCACTTCACTCCTCTCACTTCAACCTCCTCAACTCAACTGGTCTCACTGCTTTTCCCACCTCCAGGCCTGTGAACTCCTCAGTAGGTGGGGCTAACCGCCTGGCTCCGCCCCACCTGGTGTGGACATCAGACCCTGGGGGGAGGCAACAAGGGTTTTGTGTTTGGCTAATGTTACTGTCCAGGGGATGGGTGTGTGTGTGTGTGTTACCTGTGACGACCTAACTAGTCCAGAGCGCCACAAATGCGCGGTGTTAACCCCTTCTCCTCTCCTGCTTTGAAGACTCTATATAATATATAGGAATAGATTACTCTGTGTGCAATGACTCTATATAATATATAGAAATAGATCCCTCTGTGTGTAATGACTCTATATAATATATAGAAATATATCCCTCTGTGTAATGACTATATAATATATAGAAATAGATCCCTCTGTGTGTAATGACTATATAATATATAGAAATAGATCTCTCTGTGTGTAATGACTTTATATAATATATAGAAATAGACCTCTCTGTGTGTAATGACTCTATATAATATATAGGAATAGAGCCCTCTGTGTGTAATGACTCTATATAATATATAGGAATAGATTCCGCTGTGTATAATGACTCTATATTATAGGAATAGATCCCTCTGTGTGTAATGACTCTATATAATATATAGGAATAGATTCCGCTGTGTGTAATGACTCTATATAATATATTGGAATAGATCACTCTGTGTGTAATGACTCAATATAATATATAGAAATAGATCCCTCTGTGTAATGACTATATAATATATAGAAATAGATCCCTCTGTGTGTAATGACTATATAATATATAGAAATAGTTCCCTCTGTGTGTAATGACTCTATATAATATATAGGAATAGAGCCCTCTGTGTGTAATGACTCTATATAATATATAGGAATAGATTCCGCTGTGTGTAATGACTCTATATTATAGGAATAGATCCCTCTGTGTGTAATGACTCTATATAATATATAGGAATAGATTCCGCTGTGTGTAATGACTCTATATTATAGGAATAGATCCCTCTGTGTGTAATGACTATATAATATATAGAAATAGATCCCTCTGTGTGTAATGATGCTATATAATATATAGAAATAGATCCCTCTGTGTGTAATGATGCTATATAATATATAGAAATAGATCCCTCTGTGTGTAATGATGCTATATAATATATAGAAATTGATCCCTCTGTGTGTAATGACTATATAATATATAGAAATAGATCTTTGTGTTTAATGACTTTATATAATATATAGAAATAGATCCCTCTGTGTGTAATGGCTCTATATAATATATAAGAATAGATCCCGCTGTGTGTAGTGACTATATAAGTTATGTTTCCCTTTTTGTATTGAATTACTGAAATAACTTAACCTTTTGATGATATTCTAATTTATTGAGATGCACCTGTACATCACGTTTGCAGCAGGTCATAACAGCCAGCTTGTTGATAATAGTAATAGTAGTAATAAAAGTGGCATTTTGAGCTGAATTTGGAGAAGTTCGTAAAGTTTGCTAATAAACCTAATTTGCAATGGGGTATAATAAGTTTGCTTGCTATTGAAAGAAGGAAAATAAAAGCTTAATGTATTACAGGACAAAATAATCCATGTATAAAAGTTGTTAATAAGTTAAAATCAAGCCTAGAGCGACCTGACCATGTTGTCTCCGCCTCGTCGTGCCTCCAGTATTCCTTGCTAGGATTTTTGGCAGGTGAGGTATTAGTAGTAGATGTAGGATCTAGGTCTGTGAACATGGACATCACATTAACAGGGATCCTGATCCTCATATGCATTATCATCTACTCCTCATGGGACACCTTTTACAGAAAACGTAACCTACCTCCTGGTCCTACACCCCTGCCTCTCGTAGGAACGTTGCTGCACATTCGGAGAGGGGAGCTGGTTAATTCTCTCATGAAGGTCCGTTGACTTTATCTACTATCGAAAGAAATAGTTTAGATTTATTATATACACATTTTGGAATCATGTGGATGTGTAACTTGTTTTTCAGCTCTGGTCTCAGTATGGAGCAGTATATACCCTTTACTTTGGTTCTCGGCGAGTGGTTGTTATCTGTGGGTACAACGCAATGAAGGAGGCACTTATTGATCAAGGTGAAGTATTTGGTGCACGAGGACACATGCCTATAATGGAGAAGTATGTCCAGGGTTACGGTAAGCAAAACATTTAAACACTATTCTATATTTAGGAAAATTAAGGACAACAAGGATAATAATCTATACAAAATTATCATAGTAGACATCTATTGATTTCCAATCGTAGAACATAAACAGGAACCCCAAGTAGAAGCCTCAGTGTTGAGCATAGATGTATAGGTTATTGGCAGAACTCTTTATCATTTTAGGATGGGCCAACATATTACTTTCCTAAAAGGTAACTAAACTTTAAATAAAACTTTGATATTTTTTAGCCACATATCAGTAGTTTAGATCTGTAAGAGATCTGAGACCACATTAATTGTCTAAATGAGGAGGCAAAAGCAATGAGTGGCTCCTCAGAGCTTGAGCAGAGTGGTAAACCAAACCATATCTTTTTTGTGGATTTTCTTACCCTTTAAGGATGAATCTAAAGGAAGCCATATTTTTTTTAATATGGAAGTAGAGGTATGGTTTTATAGATATTTTTTCACCCCATCCACTCAAAACATGGAGTGACCAGATGTCCGAAGTGGCCTCTAGCTGGCTTCTCCTCGCGCCCTCTCCAGTTGATTAACATGGCTATCCCAATGTCTACACATATGAGAGACCTATGAATACACTGGAGTGGGGCATCTAGAGGCCAGATTGTGATGGGCGGCTGTGATAGGCAACATGAATAAAGTGACAGGTTCTCTTTAAGGAGTAAGAACTACTCTATATTTTTACTGTTACATTATGGAATTGGCCAAAAAAATCTGCTCATCTGTACCTACTGGTGAAGAAATTGGTTAATGTGTAACACAATGTCCAACAGAGTAAACAGAGTCAAGACTATATCTGGGATCACCGCCATGGGAAAAGGAGAACCAAGTTCACAGATTCACATGCTAGCAGAACAAGATACGTTACAGCAAATGTCAGAAATATTTGTGTCTGGTGTCCAAGACAAACGCATATGCTATTGTAAGTTGTGGACATCTAAGGAGCTTCATCTGGTTTGTGTGTTAAATATTGTTCCTTACAAATGATACCTGTTTTGTAGTAATGCAAAGAGCCAGTGCTGAGAAGTCAAGCTTAAAAGCCACATGCAGATTAGCCTGCAAGTGCAATCAGAGCATATCAATATGTGACGCCCTGGAAAAACCAGGTAGCCACACAATAAGCCCCCGCATAACACCTTCCCTCACCTACGTCACATACAGCCGACCTGAAACCCTAGTCCCCCCCTCTTAGGGCAAGACAGGCACAGCAGTGGGTGGGACTAGGCGGTTAGGGAACGCCCACCTAGGGGTCTAGACAGCCCGGGGCGGGAAAGCAAACAGTCTAGTCTAGTCTAGTCTAGTCTAGTCTGTAGTTCAAGTTGAGAGGAGTGTGGACTGGAGCTAGGTGTAGCTCCAGCGGAGGAGAAGTTCAAGTTGAACGGTGCCAGGGTCGGAGCCCTGGTACCTTGGCTAGGTGGCAGACGGTGGTCTCCGTCAGCAGGAGACGGGAAGATGGCTCAGCAGATCCGAGGAGGACCAGAGCAGGGTTGAAAGCCGCCGGTACCGACACTGGAGACCTGACCGGAAACCGTGCACAGAGGGGGTACTCACACCCTGAAGCCAGGACTGGAACCAACGGCCTAGCTAATCAACCAATTGAGGGCAGGATTATAGGTCCTGTCCCAACCAAAGTCTTAAAAGCAGACAACCACCCACAGAGAGGGATAAGGCGACCGCAAGGGCCCATAGATCCCACGGGTCAGCGTCAGCGGGCACGGCTCCTCAGGCACACAGAAAGCAGGGAGCGGACTCCCGTGTTCCATACCGGGAACTCTAAAAACACGACCACAACTAGTGCAGAGGAGAAGACGGTGACCATCAGTCTGGGTGGGGGACCAGAGTACAACCAGCCACAGCGGCCGGCCACCAGCACCTTGGTTTACCAAAGGACTCGTGTGATTCTTTTACTTGTGAGTAACCAACCATCCCCTGGTCCAGCCGGGCGCGCAAGCCCCTGCCATCGCCATACCCTGCACAGAGAAACTGGGCCCCAGGGCAACCATCCCTACCTACAGAGGGGTTGACATCCGACTGTCATTACATCTCCCCCGGGTATCCCACCACAGCAGCAGTGGTGTCCCACTTCACCACACACCGTGGGTGGCATCACGAACCAAATACGGTCAAAGCTGTACAACAACGTTCCCCTTTTCATTCGGCGTGTCCGTGTGACCCCCGGGTCCGGAGTATCCCTTGAGCCACGCAGCGGGTCCGGATCCGAGCAGCGCTGCCTGCTGGCACGGGGCGGCACAAATATACAGACACACCTCTTAACTATTTCTATGAGGCTTCAAAGCCCAATTTCCGAGCGCTGGTACTTTGGATCTCTATAAGACAGATGACATTTTTATTATTGTGCTAAGACATGTAGAGTGACATATGGCGGTAGTTGTGGGCAAGGGATTGACGCTGGACACCCCGACACCCTACATGAAATTCCTGGTCCTGGCTGGGTGCGATAACTTTGGCCATATGGGCTGGAAACCCATGTAGGCCACATACTGCCATTGGTGTCAGTTGGCCAAGAGTGGATGACGACTCACATACACAAGACCACTTTAAACCACAACTTTTTACTTGATGGTTCATTGTTGCTCACAACTTTACACTCCAGATGGAGGGCACATATCTTCCAGTACATTACATTTTCACTTTGCATTAACAAACACAGTTCAACTTGCCTCTGGGTTGCATCCGATCTAATTGGGTCAGTGAGTCCCAATGCAACCCAGTTCAGCATTACAGTGCTCACCATGGCAGTCACTTTCCATTCCTGCAGTCTTATATCCAGTCTCCCCATGTTCTCATTACGACTGGAGTAAAGCTTAGCACACCGGATGCCTAGTAGTACACCACTGGTTTGATTGACTATGTCACACACCAGTAGAAGTTAACCCAGTACCTTGACAGCTAAGCGACATGGCCACTGGAGTCTTGCATCAGTAAAAGTCAACCAGTACCCTGCTGGTTTAGAGGCCTGAATATTAGGATTCCGTTCTCCAGCTTCCACAGTCTGAGGGCCTATCTGTTCGTGGATCGCTGTCATGTTACAATGCTGTTCACAACCTTCTAATATAAATACTATACCTTTGACATTTATTATACACTACACTGGCTGAGCGAATTCCAGGGTGAAGAATGTAGGTCTTTCTTGTGGCTCAGAACTCCTCATGCCAGCAAGTAAAGGTGCTACGTTCACAACAAAAACAAAGGGAGAGGTCACTCAGACTTCTTTGGTCATCCACAGCCAACAACAAAGAGTCCCAAATTTGCCATCCCTCAGGGATTTCAGCAACTATCCCTGTCAAGGGTGCAACAGGCACAACAAGAATCTTCAGTCATCTCCTTATTTACTCTTGTTCCTTTTAAAGTGCCCAGCCATGTTACTAGGAACCACCTGCGGCAAGGAACGGTATTGGCATCACTAGAATGTTGGGCAAGTAAGAGATCTGAGACCTGCGATTGGCTTGACCAATAAACAAAGACCATGGGGTTTGGGGCCACCAGGTCCCAAATATTCTTGCGAGCAATTAGAGATGTCTCCTGTCCCATGTCCAATGCAACTTCTTCGCCTCAATCACAGTCGGGATGTTCCCATTGCTGGGTTCCTTGACTCCCAGTCTTTTTTCTGGCTGTCTTCCAGAAATCAAGGGTTCCAGCAATGTCACTGTGTGATTAGCTAGTAGCTGAGCCTGGGCACCTCCAGATGCTTGGCTCATTGGCGGGACAAAAATACAACTGGAACTATGACCTACATAAAATTATTTGAACATGGGTTCTAGGAACTGACTGGCTCCAGCTACCCTGACCAGAGATGGCCCCTGGAGAATTGTGCTGACGTAGGGTCCTGTCTCTGTGGATGGAGCATTTTCAACTCCCTACTGGGAAGAGTATCCTGAGTCTTGGTCCCACTCACAGCCTCCAAGGAAGTGCTTTCATTTTCCATTTTCACTTTTCTCTCCAACTTCTCTTCACAAAATGGTGCCGACAGCTCACTCCTTGGTGGCCATTTGTTTGGCTCCACCTCAAATAGGATGGGGTATCTTCTGGTTCACCCTTCTGTTTCCACCAGGTGTCCACCCATTCCATGCTATGACACTGTGATGGGCAAATCTTCTTCTTTGTCCGATGGTGCAGACAATGATCATCATGGGCTGGCATCTCCAGGCGTGGGATTTCTGTTGATGGGCATAGCCTCTCGAGGGCTGGCCAGATATTCATGCCCTTCTGCTCTGTCGCTGCCTACAAAAGGTGGGGTCTTCTTTGAGAACTGTGCCATCATCCATCATCTTAAAGTTGATGCTCAGCGCTATCTTGAACTTCACAGTCGTAGCCATCTTCAACATGGCCCTTGCCTTTCTTGCAACACTCAGATCTTCTGTTGGCAAAGCTTCATCCTGCAGACAGTTGTCGCGGGCGGAGGAGGGGACGCCGCGCTCTCCCTCTGCTGCTCGGGTCCGGCTGCCGCGGCTGCTGCGGCCTGCTGCTGCTCGGTGGCTCGAGCGGTGAGCCGGATCCCGGGGACTCTAGCGGCGCTCCTCACCCGTGAGTGAAAGGGGGTTGTTGGGTGTGGGGATGGTTTATTGTCCGTGACGCCACCCACGGTTGTTGTGATTTGTTGGCACCACCACTGCTCTGTATGGGGATCCCGGGAAGGATGGTATGGAGCAGCCAGTTGTTGTGTTGCCCCTCCGTGGGTAGGGGTTGGTGATCCCGGGGCCCAGTGATGAGGTGGGAGATGCAGGGCTTGGTGGGCGCAGGGACGCGGGGGCAGCGCTGTGCCTTGCGGCACGATGGTACTCACTCAGCCAGAAATCAGGACACAGTTCTTAGTAAAACACTCGGCTGGATGGACGGGTACCCACAGACGGCTGTGGTTGTTGTTTCTCCCCTGACCCAGTTTGGTGATGTAAGTCCTTTCTTCCACTTCCGTGCACCCTTCTCCTGCACTCCGGCTTCCAGCTGGCTCCCCGATTCAGTACCGGGGGGCCACTGCCCAGCCCCGGCTACCTGCGGTTCCACCAGCTGTCTCCCCGGCTCCCTGCAGACGGCACCTAGCGTCTGCCGGACTCTCTGTACGAGGCCCTAGGCTCCAACCTAGGCCCCTGGCTATGTCTGCCTCTCTGCAGACCTTCTCTCTTCCTCTCCTAGGACTTGACTGGGCTTGTTTCCTGCCTCAGGCCAGCTCACTCCAGGGTGGGCGTTCCCATCTCCTGACTCCGCCCACCTGGTGTGTCAGTCTGAGCCCGAGGCAGAAAGCAGGTCACTTTGGGGATGTCTGCTGTGAACTGCTGGGGGTGGGGGTGTGTGTTGTTACCTGTGTCCCATGGCTTGTCCAGGGCGACACACTATGATAAGTGTAGAGTGGAATATGGCGATAGTAGTGGGCGAAGGATTGACTTCGGGTACCTGGCATGCTACATGAAATACCTGTTCCTGGCTGAGTGTGTGGACTACGGCCGTGTGGGCTGGGAACCCATGTTTGCTGCATACTGCCAATGGTGTTGGCTGGTCAGGAGCGTATGATGACTCATGCACAAGGAGACCAATGGTAACCTCATATAGCCAACATTGCAACATAAGGTTCTCTGTAAACTTACTAGGATTGCTATCAATCATATACTGTATTTCCTAAAAAATCCATTTGACCTTCCTGCAAGAATAAGTTTTACTAATTGCTTTCTATTATCTATCCATCTATCTATGTAATCTATCTATCTATTCAGATTTAGGGGTACTTTGCACTCTGCCACATCGCTAGCCGATGATAGCAATGCCGAGCGCAATAGTACCCGCCCCGTCGCACATGCAATATCTTGTGATAGCTGCCGTAGCGAACATTATCGCTATGGCAGCTTCACACGCACTTACCTGCCCTGTGACGTCACAGCGACGTCACAATAGAAGTGGCCAATAGAAGCGGAGGGGCGTAGATGAGCGGTACGTAAACATCCCGCCCACCTCCTTCCTTCCGCATAGCAGTGGAGGCAGGTAAGGAGATGTTCCTCGCTCCTGCGGCTTCACACACAGTGATGTGTGCTTCCGCAGGAACGAGGAACAACATCGTATCTCCTATTGGTGCGACATTATGTATATGATCGACACTACACAGATCACCGATTTCGGGCGCTTTTGCTATCGTTTATCGGCGCATCTAGGCTTTACACGTTGCGACGTCGTTACTGGCGCCGGATGTGGGTCACTTTCGATTTGACCCCGACGATATCGCAGTAGCGATGTTGCAACGTGCGAAGTCCCCCTTAGAGATTATAAATTCTTTTGAAATTTCAATTTTCCACATTCAATAAATATTTTCCCAAAATTTGTTTCACAATAAATCGATGTCCTGTGAGTCATATTACTGCAAAGTCTCCAGTTACCTGTGTGTTATGCATCCACATGTGAATGTTACCATGCATGGGAAACAGACTGATTTTTTTTTTTAGACGTCATCCTAGCTGCTTCCGTTTTTTCCCCCATTTTTTTTTCCCTGAAGCAGGTACCCTAGCTGAATTTTTTTTTTACCCATTGACCCTTAGCAATGGAATAGTTGAAAATGGATGAAACTCAGACCAAACTTTGCATAATCAAAAATTCCCTAAATAAGATGTCATAAATGCTATAAATATTTCAAAAATCCTCTCGAGAAAAAGTAACAAGCAAGATGCCATTCACAAGAGTTAAAAAATCATTAAACATAGAAATTTAAAAGCATATATTTTATTTAGAAAATTTTTAAAAAATAATTTAAACAAATTTCCTATTATAGTTACTGGGAACAACGTGCTTATAAAGACATGGTAACTCCAAAAAGCAGGAACGGATAGGATTATTATATAAAGGACCACTGAAGGCAATAGATAGCTATATAGTAAGCTATACAGTGTGTCCACCCATATCCTGCCACCGTCATTAACTTGAGAACAGCGGCAGCTATAGGCATGGAAGTGGTGTCTAGGTATAGTAAAGTAACCATGCGCTACGCAATGAAACCCCCTATAGCGCCCCCTGGTGGAAAACAACGGAGTTAGCATTTTTATCTCGAAAACGGAACGAGATAGAGAAAAAAAGGGAATTACAAAGTTGTAGGGCATCATCAATTCAATATGAATCGACACCTTGCATACAGAAATGCTATGATTAGAACGTGTAAAACTCACAAGGCTGCGGACGTGAAGCGATACCTCATGGAAACCTTCCTACAAGTCATTGGGTATGGTGGCTGTGTGGAGTGGCCTCCACTCACCACACCTGACCCCATTGAACTTCTTTCTGTGAGGTCACATCAAACAGCAGGTGTATGCGACCCCTCCACCAACATTGCAGGACCTACGACGACGTATCACAGATGCGTGTGCAAACGTGTCACCTGCCATATTGCACAGCGTGCAGCAAGATACAGTATGCTGTGCAGAGTCCAGATGTGCATTGCAGCTGACGGTGGCCACTTTGAGCATCAAAGTTAAATGAGCGCCATATGCGTGACTAGCATTCAATGTTTTAGGGGAGTCATGGGTTTCATATCATAGCATTTCTGTATGCAAGGTGTCGATTCGTATTGAATTGATGATGCCCTACAATTTTTCAATTCCCTTTTTTATCTATTTCATTCCGTTTTCGAGATAAAAATGCTAACTCGTTTGTTTTCCACCAGGTGGCGCTATAGGTGGTTTCATTGTGTAGCGCATTACTACTTTACTATACCTAGACACCACTTCTATGCCTATAGCTGCCGCCGTTTTCAAGTTAATGGCGGTGGACAGGATATGGGTGGACACTATATATAAGTAGTTAGATGCAAACAACAAAAAACTGAAGGAATAGAAAAAATAAATAGATATCAATAAAGTGCTTGTCTGAGAAAGTGCATATATGTTCAAATAATACTTATTTATACAGTATATTTTCAAATGAACAAACTCATGCCTTAAATAACAGGCATCAATAAGATAACATTTATATGTATAGCAGTTGTTTGTAAAATGCTCGGTTAAATGGCACCAGCATGAGTGCTACACCCGAATTCACTCAGTGAAGCAATGTAACAGGACAGTAAATACCTTATGCAGGGTCTGTAAAGTCCGTCCACCTTCCTCCCGACGCGCTTTTCGTCACTTATCTGACTTCCTCAGGGGTTGTTAGTACGAGAATGAGTCACTTTGAAGCACACAGTCTGTCTTTAGTTTGTCATCCATTTTACATGGATAACAATAAACTTTAATAGATATCTCTGATCCATAAAATGGATGAAAAAAGGACATGCCGTGAGTCTCACAGATCAGAAAAAAACAGATCAGTTTTTAAAACTGATGGGTGTATGGATTGATGAAACTCTATAGGTCAGTGTGCTGTCAGAGAAAAAAAATGACAACATCTGGACATGTTACACAATTGTGTAAAAGAAGCCTAAATAGGGGCTTTACACGCAACGATGTCGCTAACGAGATGTCGTTGGGATTACGGAATTCGTGACGCACATCCGGCCTTGTTAACGACGTCGTTGCGTGTGACACGTACGAGCAACCGCTAACGATGCAAAATACTCACCAAATCATTGATTGTTGATACGTCATCCACTTCTCAAATATCGTTGCTGATTTTGGTCGCAGGTTGTTCGTCGTTCCTGAGGCAGCACACATCTCTACTTGTGACACCCCAGGAACAACGAACAACACCGTACCTGCGTACTCCGGCAACGAGGTGGGCGTGACTTTCATGCGGCTGCTCTCCGCCCCTCTGCTTCTATTGGACGCCTGCCGTGTGACGTCACTGTGACGCTGCACAAACTGCCCCCTTAGAAAAGAGGCTGTTTGCCGGCCACAGCAACGTTGTTAGGAAGGTAAGTATGTGTGACGGGTACCAGCGATTTTGTCCACCACAGGCAGCGATTTGCCCGTTATGCAAACGACGGGGGTGGGTGCTTTCACGAACGATATCGCTAGCGATATCTCTGTGTGTAAAGCAGCCTTAAGACTCATAGGTCTGCTTGGATTGTATCGTATCGTTTCAAGCTCATTAACACACATACAGTCTTCGTAATATTCGAATGACATAACCATAGCAGCACATAACCCGGTAATAACAAACCGCTCATTTGTGATAAGGCAGACTATTCTGGTAAGAACACAATCTTAAGCTGATGGTGTCTCTGTCAGAGGTAACGCTGCTGTGACTGAGGCATGTTATGTGCAAAATATTCATAATATCCTCTCCTTCATCTGCACTAATACATTTGCTAAAGGCAAATGAGAACAATTATGACCTGTATTTGGTAGTACTGCTACTCTGGCAGCAGGTGCCAGTGATGGAGGTGTTGCTTCAGTTGCTGCTAGAGACTCTCATATTTTTAGGATGGTATGGTTTTTCTATACTTTTACATTAACTCATCTATTGACATTGTCACTTTTACTATACATTTTGTACACTATCAATAAAGGGGTTGTCCTATCTTACAAAAAAAGTCGTCAGTCACTCACTGTGACTATAAAAGAACTGTACAACTGTAACAAAAGATGTAAATGCATAACATAATACATAAAATGATTATATAAAATAAACAGATTACACACTCCTCAACATTGAAATTGCAATAGCAAAAAGGTAAAAAGGTGGAATTATAGACACCCCAGGATCAATAGAAATAAGCAAATCATCAACATCCACTGCTGGCAGCTCCCTGTGCAATTGCCAACCAATGACATGCCAGATGTGCTCAATGTATTCAGACCCCTTTGTTTCATTGCAGCCATGTGGTAAATTCAAAAAAGTTCATTTTTTTTCTCATTAATGTACACTCTGCACCCCATCTATACAGAAGAAACAGAAATGTGGAAAATTTTGCAAATTTATTAAACAACAAAAACTGAAATATCACATGGTCATAAGTATTCAAACGCTTTGCTCAAACACTCATATTTAAGTCAAATGCTGTCCATTTCCTTGTGATCCTCCTTGAGATGGTTCTACTCCTTCATTGGAGTCCAGATGTGTTTAATTAAACTGATAGGACTTGATTTGGAAATGCGCACACCTGTCCATATAAGACCTCACAGCTCACAGTGCATGCCAGACCAAATGAGAATCATGAGGTCAAAGGAACTGCCCAAGGAGCTCAGAGACAGAATTGTAGCAAGGCACAGATCTGGCCAAGGTTACAAACAAATTTCTGCAGTACTCAAGGTTTCTAAGAGCACAGTGGCCTTCATAATCCTTAAATGGAAGACGTTTGGGACCACCAGAACTCTTCTTAGACCTGGTCGTCCAGCCAAACTCAGCAATCGTGGAAGAAGAGCCTTGGTGAGAGAGGTAAAGAAGAACCCCAAGATCACTGTGGCTGAGCTCCAGAGATGTAGTAGGAAGATGGGAGAAAGTTCCACAAAGTCAACTATCACTGCAGCCCTCTATCATTCGGGCCTTTATGGCAGAGTGGCCCAATGGAAGCCTCTCCTCAGTGCAAGACATATGAAAGCCCACATAGAGTTTGCAAAGGACACATGAAGGACACCCAGACTATGAGAAATAAGATTTTCTGATCTGATGAGATGAAAGTAGAACTTGTTGGTGATAATTCTAGGTGGTATGTGTGGAGAAAACCAGGCACTGTTCATCACCTGCCCAATACAATCCCAACAGTGAAACATGGTGGTGGCAGCAGCATCATGCTTTGGGGGTGTTTTTCAGCTGGAGGAACAGGACGACTGGCTGCAATTGAAGGAAAGATGAATGCAACCAAGTACAGAGATATCCTGGAAGAAAACCTCTTCTAGAGTGCTTTGGACCTCAGACTTGGCTGAAGGTTACCCTTTCAAAAAGACAATGACCCTAAGCACACAGCTAAAATACCAATGGAATGGTTTCAGAACAACTCTGTGACCATTCTTTAGGCCTGAAAGGATCTGAATACTTATGACCATGCGATATTTCAGTTTTTCTTGTTTAATAAATTTGCAAAAATTTCTAAATTTCTGCTTTTTATCGTCAAGATTGGGGATGGGGTGCAGAGTGTACATTAATGAGAAAACAAATGACCTTTTTTGAATTTACCAAATAGCTGCAATGAAACAAAGAGTGAAAAATTTAAAGGGGTATGAATACTTTCCGTACCCATTCTAATTCTGGAGACGCTACAGACCATGGTAGCACATTTAGGACATGCAGGCTGCTCAAAGTAGTATGAACAACAAGTGTCCTTGCATTGTCATGCTAAAAAACGGCTTCTTGGACATTTTGGAGAAATGGCCACACCACTGGTTCAATGACCAAGTAAACATAAGTTACTCTGCCATACAAATTGTGCTCCACTGGGAACCACTGATCTGTGATTGTCAAGGTACTGACTACCGGTATACAAGGTATGACAATCCATAACCTGTCATAGCTGTATTGCATGATGGGGAAGTGTGGCGCCCCTTAGGCTTCAGTCGCCACAGGGTACTGCATCTTTTTTAAGAAGTAGTTTTCATCAAGGGTAATGAGAGGTTAATTGCTGGTGCTTCTCACATTCACACACAAAACACAGTTAGGTATCTTCCCACTGGGAGGATAGCCTGGAGTATATAGGGAGGTGGCCATCACAAAGCATGGGACTTTCCCAGTCACTAGGACAACCACCTGGGGGGTGGGCACCACTTGGGGAAAAGGGAAGGAGCATTTTCTCAATTAGCCAGTCAACTTCGGGCACAGCTTGGGATGAGAGACACACCTGGGACCTCGATCCAATCTTCTTTTACCTCACACTTCTGGGAGCGCCATAGGACCCGCGGCTTGGAGCAGACAGCTCGGCCCGGATTCTCTACAGCTACACGGGATTCCAGGGTCTGCAGAGAGTGCAAGAAACACCCACCGCCCGTTCCACATTCCCCATGCACCGGGATTGGGGCGACCCCAACCAGAAAGGACTCACTGTGGAAACACCGGCGGTAACCTCGAATTACTCGGGATCGTCTGGGGCCCATCACGGTGATGACCGTCATCTCCCAGGTAAACCAAGACTGTGAGTAAAGAAACCTTGAACACGCAGAGACTATGTCTGCCTGTCCTTGCCGGTGCCGTTGCCCTGTGTTTTGGCGCCCACCATCACTACTCCCCCATCATCCTCCCCGGGGCCCGCTCCACCTGTGGGGAGCAGAAACACCTTAGCTGCTACTATCATCCGCCCCAAAGGACAGCAACCGTAGCGGCGGCTATTCCCTGGCCGCATACCGCAGGTGGTGTCACGAGACAAACTATCCCCATCAGCCATTATCCTCCGTGGACACCTCGAAGTCACGAAACTGGGCAGAGCCACCCGTGACATCCCTTGACCCTCACCAGCCTGGTGATGAGTATTATCCCCCAACCCCCTGGGGTGGTCCATAAGCCTGTACAAACAGAGTCCAGGGGCGGACTTGTCACTGCTGAAACATGTGCAGCAGCACAGGGGCCCCAGAGTTAAGGGATCCCACTTCCACCTCCAAATCAGTTAGAATTTTGCATTATGATGACCTATTAGACTGCAAAGGACCCATATATTGTACTTGTACAGGGTCACTTTTCTGTCTACCAGTGTCCACCAGTGCATGGGTGCATGGGTCTTACTCTACAGCTGTACCCTTGGAGAGGACTGTAGCTTCTAAAGACAAAATTTGGCAATTTAGTAATTTTTGCATATAATCAAGAAAAAAACAAAAGCAAATACCATTTATTGTTTATATTCGTGTCAATCTTGTAGCAGATACTCTGATCTGTTCTTTTGTAGGCATAAATCTGAGCAATGGCGAAAGATGGAGACTCCTCCGGACATTTGCTGTGAAGACATTGAAGAGCTTTGGATTTGGGAAGAAAAGTATTGAGTCCAAAATTCAAACAGAAGCACAATGCCTTGTGGAAGAATTTAGGAATTCTAATGGTAAGATGGGCACACATACCAAAATTTAGAACACACAATTCGGGAAATTTAAGTCCTGCCCCCCAGGAACGCCTTCTAAATAAAGTTTGGGATTTGTTTTGTTAAACACTGCTCCTTTTGCAGTCCTTGGATTGTCCTTGCAAAATGGGGATTGTTGTCAGCTTTGCAAGATGTAGTGCAGAAATATATATCTAGACTTGATTTCACGTAGAAATATGGTGGACAACAGGACCTCCTACTGAAAAGAATATGAATATTACAAGTTTAATGACTACATACAGCAGGTGAAATAAGTATCATTGGAATCAGTATGCTTTGCAACAATAAGGTTGCAAAGGTCTTGAGACAGCTCACTGGTTTTACCCTTCATGAGATGTTTCTTGTGTGGCAACTTGGTAATGGGACACCTTTTTATCATCAAATGAACCAGCTGATATTATTTCTCACTAAATGGCAGAATTGCTTTCTAATCACTGATAGATCTCAGTTGGTGTCATGACCTTCTGTGGCTTTTTGCACCTCTCTTTCTTCATGAGTTCAATACTTTTTCCCTGTGTCATGCTTAATTTATATATATCAGTTTGATTTTTTTGCTTGTGCGGATTGGATTAATACCAACATTTGGTGAGAAATTCATGTCAATAACACCTTTAGAAATAATTTACTTGGAAAATTGGTGACCTGTTCAATATTCATTTCACCCACTGTAAAAGCACTAAGGGCATAGACTGAATATTTTTAGAAAGGATGAGATGTAACAGAGTTAATTTTGTTATATAATTCTGTAGGACTGATTATGTACCGCCCCGCGGCCTCGGCTGCGACCGCCGAGCCGCTCGGGTCCGTGCTCGCGTTGTACGGCTGGTGGCTCGAGCCTCTCACGGACCCGGGGGTCATGTCGCTACGCGCGGGGGATGTGGGTATTTGGTTTTTAGGATGGTTATTCGTGATGCCACCCATGGGTTGTGGTGAAGGTGGGCACCACCGCTGCTGATGATGGTGGGGGCTCCCGGGTGGTGGTGTTGTGGCGCAGCTAGGTGTTGACCCCTCCGTGGGTAGCGGGTGTGAGTCCCGGGGCCCGCTGGGGTGCTACAGGGGCGCAGGACGCAGGGCTGCGGTGCGGTGCCGGATGGCACTGGTGTACTCACGATTAAACCACACAGAGTCACTGGTAAACCAAACGGAGGTGTGAACGGGGTCCGCAGCCGGCTGCAGCTTCCTAGTCAGGTTGGCAGTGTCCGCCTTTCTCCTGCACCTATGTTGTAGTTTGACCACTGTGCCTGAGCACTGGTGGTCCGCTCCCCGGCGTGTACATGTCATAGGAGCACCTTTGCCCGCAGGCACTGTCCGTTGTATCTCTGGTCTTTACAGTGGCTACTATCCGGACGGGTTGGGCTGTTGCCTTCTATCGGGACTTTGGTGGGAATGAACCCTTGAGGTCCAGACCGCAATCAGTTAATTCGATTATGGCATATGGTATATGTGGTGGCATATAGCCTAGTTCGGGGTCTGAGTACCCTGCCTGGTGCTCCGGTATCCAGTTAGCTTCCCGGTTCGGTTCCGGCGGGCCACTACCCTGTCCCGGTTCCTACGGTTCCGCAGTTCATATTCCCGGTCTCCTGCAGGCGGTCACTGCCATCTGCCTGCCTGACTGTCTTGGGGGTCCTAGGCTCCAACCCAGGCCCCGAGCAGAACTGTACTTCATTACGCTCCACTCCACTGTACTGTACTGACTGTTTTCTGTTTTCCCTGCCTCAGACCAGCAGACTCCTTGGAGGGCGTGTCTTTCCGCCTGACTCCGCCCACCTGGTGTGCCTGTCTGACTCTGAGGGAGGCAATCAGGTCTATGTGGTTAACTGGTGGTACCTTTCTAGTGTAGGGGGTGTATGTGGTGAATGTAGTAACCTGTGACCCCTGGGGTCCAGGGCGTCACAATTAGATTGTACACTTTGATCGCACTCTTAACAAGGGGTAAATTTAGGGACACTTTAGGCACAGAACCCAAAAAAGTCCATAAAAAGGTTATAAAAATATAACCCAAATAAAGACTATAAAATTAAATATGAACAAGATGTGATAAAAAAAATGATACTTTATTAAACAAAAATAACTATTAAAAACATATATCACGCAAGGCAATTAAAAACATAATGACGAAGGAACAGTAACTGATGACTGGAAAGGTACAGTGGGGGAAAGAGTATTTAGTCAGCCCCCAATTGTGCAAGTTCTCCCACTTATAAAGATGAGGTTGGCCTGTAATTGACATCATAGGTGACCACAACTATGAGAGACAAAATGAGAAAATAAATCCAGAAAATCACCGCGTCTGATTTGACAAGAAAGTTTTTGCAAATTATGGTGGAAAATAAGTATTTAGTCAATAACAAAAGTTCTTCTCAATATTTTGTTCTATATCCTTTGTTGGCAATGACAGAGGTTAAGCGTTTTCTGTAAGTCTTCACAAGGTTGGCACACACTGTTGGTGGTATGTTGGCCCATTCCTCCATGCAGATCACCTCTAGAGCAGTGATGTTTTGGGCCTGTCGCTGAGCAACACGGACTTTCAACTCCCTCTAAAGGTTTTCTATGGGGTTGAGATCTGGAGACTGGCTAGGCCACTTCAGAACCTTCATATGTTTCTTACGAAGCCACTCCTTTGTTGTCCTGGCGGTGTGCTTGGGATCATTATCATGCTGAAAGACCCAGCCATGTTTCATCTTTTATGACTTTGCTGATGGAAGGGGTTTGCACTCAAAATCTCACGATACATAGCCCCATTCATTCTGTCATGTACACGGATCAGTTGTCCTGGTCCCTTTGCAGAGAAACAGCCCCAAAACATGATGTTGCCACCCCAATGCTTCACAGTAGGTATGGTGTTTTTTGGATGCAACTCAGCATTCTGTCTCCTCCAAACACGACGAGTTGTGTTTCTACTAAACAGCTCTACTTTGATTTCATCAGACCATATGACATTCTCCCAATACTCTTCTGGATAATCCAAATGCTCTCTAGCAAACTTCAGACGGGCCCGGACATGTACTGGCTTAAGCAGGGGTACACCTCTGGCACTGCAGGATCTGAGTCCCTGGCGGTGTAGTGTGTTACTGATGGTAGCCTTTGTTACGCTGGTCCCAGCTCTATGCAGGTCATTCACTAGATCCCCCCATGTGGTTCTGGGATTTTTGATCACCGTTCTTGTGATCATTTTGACCCCATGGGGTGAGAGACTGCTTGTAGCCTTTTTATAAGGAGCAGTGAAACTACCCCAGAGCTCAGTGATGTGATTGAGTCTGGAAACTTCTAGAAGATACAGTGAGTTTTTCAGCAGGATTCAGGTCGCCTGCTTGCTGGAAGGGATCAAGGATCCAGAGTTTTCCTGTCTTGAAAAGCCCAGGATTCCAAGATACTTATTCCCAGGTAGCGAAGTGGCAGCAGGAGGAATACACAATCACCACACAGCAGAGAAACCAACCTCTCATTGGGGCACGTCAGACCACCATTATTGTAAATGCTGTAAGGAGTGTACAGGACTGTTCTCTGCAGAGCTCCAGTAAAAAGTAAAAACTCCCTGTCCTGTCTCTGCCTCAATTATTCTCTGCTGTACCATCCCTACCTCAACAACCCCAGGAACAAGCCCTAGTTGGGGAGGCGAGAGGACAATGCTCGGGCACTGCGCATCACCACCTAACTCCTTGGGACCTCTCGCAGTGCCCGGCCATACCAAAGCCGCACAACCCAACTGGCGTCACAAACTCTTTATTTGTTTATTTATTTTATTTTTCTCTCCCTTTTTAATCTTCTTTTTAACCCCCATTACAAAAGGCTGTTGCACGCGCCCGGTACGGCTATTTCGCCACTCAAACAGCGTGGCCCACCACTGTTACATGACAAGCCTACCGGGGAAAGAACAGACAGATAGGTAGATAGATAGATAGATAGATAGATAGATAGATAATAGATAGATAGAGCAAAAAAGAAAAAACTGGCAGCACTTCCTATAATGTGAACAGGTGCGTATCTTTTCAAGATGCATAATATAATAAAGAGAAAAAAAAACAGTTGCACACGATTATGGCAGAAATATGACTTACTAAAACGTTTTTGAGCTCTTTAGCATATTAAAATGGCCATTGTAATGCATACCCCGCAGCCACGTCACGGCAACCTCTCTGTGCTGGGTCATACGCTATACTGCCTCTGTCTGGGCTCCTAAAAACCTACATGTAAGGGCGGCGAATGACCCCCCAATAAAAGTTAAACACACCTGGGGCTAATGAGCATGGTGGAATGGAGTGCACAGCCAGGCAAAAGGACATCACTCAATAGTAGATATAGCAAAGATAGATAAATAGATAACAGAAAAAAGAGGAGACTGGCAGCACTCCCAATAGTGTGAACAGGTGCGTATCTGATCATAATATAACTAAAAGAAAAACAGTTGCACACTGTCATGGCAAACTAACAAAAACTAATATAAAAAACATTTAGAGGTGTTTGGCATATTAGAATAGCCATTGTAATACCTGCCCAGCAGCCACATCACGGCAACCTCCCTTGCTTGGTCCTACTGTATACTGCATCTGTCTGGGCTCCTAAAAACCTACATAGACAGTCCTTGCACCCCATCCCCCACCTTACCCAATAGCCTCATCCATATTTCACTTCCATGGTTTCTTGCTGATCTTATGTAGGTTTTTAGGAGCCCAGACAGATGCAGTATAGAGTAGGACCCAACAAAGGAGGGCGCCATGACGGGGCTGCTGGCCAGATATTACAATGGCCATTCTAATATGCCAAACACTGATAGATAGGTAGATAGATAGATAGATATTTAGATAGATAGATAATTATTGAAATGTCCAATTCAATTCTAGGTCAACCCTTGGCTCCAAATAAGAACCTCATTGATGCTTTTTCCAATGTGCTCTGTGCTGTTATGTTTGGAGATCGTTTTGAGTACAAAGATGAGCGGTTTATTAAGTTTCTTCAAGTCGCAGAACAAATTTTAAGTCTGGCAAGCTCCAAATGGGGACAGGTAAAGTGCTTTTGTAATGTTCTGGTGAGTAAACACCTAATAAAGGTAGAGGAGCAATATGGCACACATGTCTAGGGTGCAGCATGCATTTGGTAACCCAAAATATGCCAGTTTCTGAAAAGGAGAGACCTGTCTAAGTTTTTACCACTGAATATCATATAAATGGGGCCAACCAGGGCTTACATAGCACTTACATGGTCTGCCAACTTTAGACAGAATCACTGGTAATGTGTTCCTTATCTAACCAATCATCATCTTCATGTTCCCCATGGCACTTTAGCTGTACAGCATTCTTCCCACGATTATGAAGTACGTTCCTGGACCTCACCACGACATAATCAGAATATCAGAAAAACTGCGAGATTTTTTTCTTGAGAGGGTAAATGCCAGCATGGAGACCCTGGATCCCACCTCACCCAGACATTTCATTGACAGCTTCCTCATCAAAATGGCCGAGGTATTTATCTACAGAATAAAAGGGGAAACCATGAGTTCGGATATTAATACTATGAATAGATTCAGATTGCTATTGTCCTTGGGCTGCAAGGTTATCACTGAGCAAGGTCTGGAGTTTATTACAAGGTGAAAGTTGAATATCACATTACAAGGCACCGCCATAGCGAGGAATGGACAGGCCATCAATGTAATATTCTAGACGCCGTAGCTAAATAGTCATTGTTGAACTGAAGGACTGGACTCTGATTTCTTTACAGGAGAAGAATAATCCCGACACGGAGTTTCATTTAAAAAATCTCCTAATGACATCTCATAACCTGTTTGTAGCCGGTATGGAAACGGTGAGCGTTACCTTGCGAAGCGGACTGCTTATCTTACTGAAGTATCCAGAAATTCAAGGTGTGTAAAGAGTTACTACTGCATATATAGGACCACTAAGTTCGCTGTTAACGTATTTCTGCTGCTCGTGAAGTTCGGGTCCCCGACGTAGCAGTGCCGGGACGTTTAGTGACCGGACCGGCACCACCTAGCAGTAGGGGAAGAGCAGCAGTAGATTAGATGTGGGTTAAGAGGAAGGGAGGAATGACAGATGGCCAGTGGGTTAGTTAGAGAGACGGGCCTTTTGAAGGGAGTTCTACAAAAAGGGTTTGCAGAGTAAAGACATAGCATGGTGTCATGAGTCAGTCAGGGTTTCCTGAGGTAACCTCTTAAGGTCCGGAGCCTAAAGCACTCCCCAGAAGGCTCAGGGAAGTTTTGCCACTAGACAGCTGTTGGGGCCCAGTAGAGGACAGTGATGAGAGTGAGAAGAAGAGTGGGGGAATGAAGTAACAAGGACCATGCAGCTTGCTGATGAGATCCAATATAGTAGGGATAGATAGACTGAGAGTACCCCAAGATATAAGGAGTGAGGCCATATTTGACATAGCAGTGGAAAAATTAACTATTCAAGTTTGGTTTGCCAAGAGAACTCCGGCATCACGTGTTTCATTACTGTGTTTGGGATGTGGGCTGGCTGCGGAGTGATGGACCCCAGCCTGAAGGAAATAGTATGTGTCGCAAACCCCAACTGAAGTCATGTACACACACTGATTCTCTCTGGCAAAGGAGTGCAGAACCCTCACGGCCCGGCGTCCGAACCATCCTTCACGTACAGTACAGACCAAAAGTTTGGACACACCTCATTCAAAGAGTTTTCTTTATTTTCAGGACTCTGTAAATTGTAAATTCACATTGAAGGCATCAAAACTATGAATTAAAACATGTGCAATGAAATACTTAAAAAAGTGTGAAACAACTGAAAATATGTCTTATATTCTAGGTTCTTCAAAGTAGCCACCTTTTGCTTTGATTACTGCTTTGCACACTCTTGGCATTCTCTTGATGAGCTTCAAGAGGTAGTCACCGGAAATGGTTTTCCAACAGTCTTGAAGGAGTTCCCAGAGATGCTTAGCACTTGTTGGCCCTTTTGCCTTCACTCTGCGGTCCAGCTCAATCCAAACCATCTCGATTGGGTTCAGGTCTGGTGACTGTGGAGGCCAGGTCATCTGGCGTAGCACCCCATCACTCTCCTTCTTAGTCAAATAGCCCTTACACAGCCTGGAGGTATGTTTGGGGTCATTGTCCTGTTGAAAAATAAATGATGGTCCAACTAAACGCAAACCAGATGGAATAGCATGCCGCTGCAAGATGCTGTGGTAGCCATGCTGGTTCTGTATGCTTCAATTTTGAATAAATCCCCAACAGTGTCACCAGCAAAGGACCCCACACCATCACACCTCCTCCACCATGCTTCACGGTGGGAACCAGCCATGTAGAGTCCATCCGTTCACCTTTTCTACAAAGACACGGTGGTTGGATCCAAAGATCTCAAATTTGGACTCATCAGACCAAAGCACAGATTTCCACTGGTCTAATGTCCATTCATAGTGTTCTTTAGCCCAAACAAGTCTCTTCTGCTTGTTGCCTGTCCTTAGCAGTGGTTTCCTAGCAACTATTTTACCATGAAGGCCCGCTGCACAAAGTCCCCTCTTAACAGTTGTTCTAGAGATGAGAAGGTGTGTCCAAACTTTTGGTCTGTACTGTACGTACCTTCATATAGAACTATAGTGAAGAAAACATTGTGGACTGGTGTTCAATTTAATTTTCAGCAATGTTTACTTTACTTACAGGACAAAACAAATCTATATATATAATTGCCTTATTCTGTCTGTCTGTCTGTCTGTCATGCTCCAAAATTGTGTCACCGTGACAGTGTCACCGTGACATGTCCTTACAGTGACACAAAGCTGATTGGTCGCTGGGCTCGCCATGGCCCCGCCCCCCCACACCGATTGGCCGCTCGCCCAGGCTGCGCCCCCACACGGATTGGCCAGCCGCTCGCCCAGCCTCCGCCCCCCCCCACAGATTGGCCTCTCGCCCCGGCACCCTGCAGGCATTGGCAATTCGGCCACGCCACGCCCCGCCCCCCTCACGCAACGCACGTTAGCTCTGGCCCCGCCCACCTCCCCCCGCGCATTCCCCGAACTGACAGGGCTGTCACGGAGGTGAGTACTGTACTCCCCCCCCCCCCCCCCCCGCGCATTCCCCGAACTGACACGGCTGTTAAGGGGGGTGAGTACTGTACTCCCCCCCCCATCCCCCATCCCCCGCTCGCACGGGAGTGGTGTGGGCTCCTGTGCGAGCGGGGGACGGGATACGTTGGCATGGTTACAAGCGCATCGAGGTCCTGTAGCGGCGGAAGATCCACACGCACACACACACACATCAGCTCACACTCACTCTCACACTCACTCTCACACACACCTCACACACACATCACATCGCATCCACACACTCACAGCATCCGGCGATATCCCTTGCTTCTCGGCCTCGATACTGTGCTGTTGTGACCTTCCAGGACCTGATGGAGGATCACATGGCCAGAAGCATGTGGTATCTCCGGATGTTGTGACTGTGAGCGCGTATGTGCGATATCGTCAGTGTCTGTGTGTGTGAGTGTATGCGATCGGGTGTGTGTGTGTCGGGATCGGGTGTGTGTGAGTGGATGCGATCGTGTGTGTGAGTGGATGAGATCGTGTGTGTGAGTGGATGCGATCGTGTGTGTGAGTGTCGGGATCGGGTGTGTGTGAGTGTATGCGATCGTGTGTGTGAGTGGATGCGATCGTGTGTGTGAGTGTCGCCAGAGGAGGGGACAGAGAGGGGCTGAGGCTGGGGACAGAGAGGGGCTGAGGCTGGGGACAGAGAGGGGCTGAGGCTGGGGACAGAGAGGGGCTGAGGCTGGGGACAGAGAGGGGCTGAGGCTGGGGACAGAGAGGGGCTGAGGCTGGGGACAGAGAGGGGATGATGCTGGGGACAGAAGGCTGATGCTGCGGGTAGAGAGGCTGATGCTGGTGCAGCATGGGGGATGGATTACAATGGGGGGTGCGCAGCATGGGGGATGGAGCACGTTTGGGAGTGCGCAGCATGGGGAATGGAGCACGTTTGGGAGTGCGCAGCATGGCGGATGGAGCACGTTTGGGAGTGCGCAGCATGGCGGATGGAGCACGTTTGGGAGTGCGCAGCATGGCGGATGGAGCACGTTTGGGAGTGCGCAGCATGGCGGATGGAGCACGTTTGGGAGTGCGCAGCATGGCGGATGGAGCACGTTTGGGAGTGCGCAGCATGGCGGATGGAGCACGTTTGGGAGTGCGCAGCATGGCGGATGGAGCACGTTTGGGAGTGCGCAGCATGGCGGATGGAGCACGTTTGGGAGTGCGCAGCATGGCGGATGGAGCACGTTTGGGAGTGCGCAGCATGGCGGATGGAGCACGTTTGGGAGTGCGCAGCATGGCGGATGGAGCACGTTTGGGAGTGCGCAGCATGGCGGATGGAGCACGTTTGGGAGTGCGCAGCATGGCGGATGGAGCACGTTTGGGAGTGCGCAGCATGGCGGATGGAGCACGTTTGGGAGTGCGCAGCATGGCGGATGGAGCACGTTTGGGAGTGCGCAGCATGGCGGATGGAGCACGTTTGGGAGTGCGCAGCATGGCGGATGGAGCACGTTTGGGAGTGCGAAGCATGGCGGATGGAGCACGTTTGGGAGTGCGCAGCCTGGCGGATGGAGCACGTTTGGGAGTGCGCAGCATGGCGGATGGTGCACGTTTGGGAGTGCGCAGCATGGCGGATGGTGCACGTTTGGGAGTGCGCAGCATGGCGGATGGAGCACGATGGGAAGTGCACAACACACCACACACACACACACTGGGAACCACAAACAACTGCCCTACACAGACACCTACACACACAGACAACGCTGCACACACACAACACCCAACACACAAACACCGCGGCACACACAAATATACGCACATACCGCACAACACACACATTGCACAAAACATACCTCCCCCCAAAACACACCACACACACACAAACCGCGCAACACACAACGCTACAGACACACAGCGCTCCACAAACAACGCAACACACATACAACACCGCTCTCACCCCCGTCACACCCAGACAACACCCAGAACATCTACAGTGCCTACACAAACACTTGGTAACTACACACAACATATATATATATAACAAAAATCATACATGAACTACACAATACGTAAATTCTAGAATACCCGATGCGTAGAATCGGGCCACCTTCTAGTACTATATAAGTTCCTAACAAGGCAGATTTTCATGTTTTTTGTTCATGTGGTATAATTTGCTGTGAAAAAGGTAGATATATATATTTTTGTTAAATATAAGATTTAGGTTTTTAAGTAAGTGTCATGTTCTCTCTGTTTATTGCTGATATATCGGTGAATTAGTTAAAGAAATATGTGTCTGTTTTTTACATTTTTTTCTTATGTCCACACAGGATTACTAAAATACATTTAAATATTATTTTCCCATTTTTTTAACAATTATTTTTATATATCAGACAGGTTTTTTTTTTGTACGGGCGCTGGACTAGTAGCGATTTGAATTGACAGTCGACTTTTTATTTTATTTTTTACTTTTCTTTTTCTTATTTATTTGTTAATTTTATTATTAAAAACCAAACAGGACTAGGGAAGGTAAAACAACACAACTTTCACCCAGCAAATGTTCTCAGAATGGTTTCCTGGTCCACAGCTCACAGGTTCCTTCTAGAAGCAAGTATAACAGAAACTATCACTAGCTGTAACCTGGACTAGGAGGGAGGTCTTTATAGCAGAGCTAATTAGCAATAGCGAACAGCTGCCCATACCTTTCTTTCAAAGTTTCAGGCACCAGAGGATCTACTTGAATTTCAGGCACAAGAGGATCTACTTAACCCTGGCATTGCTGGATAAAGGAGAATCTCCACAGCCAGCAGTAGTAACCTGAGAAAATATATATGAAGTAATGTGCTGTGATCTCCTGACACCAGAAATAGGAGGGACTACTCTCCATCGTAGTAGCCTCGTGACACTAAGTGAACAAATGGCGCATTATGTCATAAAATAGGTCCAGTATGGTAACCATGTAGCTAATTTCTGTAATTGAGTACATTAACATTAATCTGTCATTTCAGCCAAAATCCACAGGGAGATTGATCAAGTAATTGGAGGAGACCGAGCTCCGAACTATGAAGATAGAGTGGAAATGCATTATACTCAGGCTGTTATCCAGGAGATCCATCGGTTTAGTGATGTTATCCCACTCAATCTTCCTCATATGGTGACCAGAGATATCCAATTTCGAGGATATGACATTCCCAAGGTATGGTCCTCCTATGTATCAATCAATTATTTATGCATTTTCTGGGATATTGGTCAAACCAGTGGGACCGCCATGTGGTCTACGAGTACACAAGGAATAATAAATTACACAGTGCATGTGATGTAGACACAAATGTAATGATTTTTACTGTATGCAGCAGACAACAATTGATCTTTGACACCTGCTATCAGCATATGTATTGACCGACTTTGAGACATCAGTCAGCACTCACATGTTATCATGGCGCAATGGTTATATTTAACAATCCATAATGATTTTTATTTCTGTTTATATATAACGTACAAACCATAAAACCAGCAATGGGCACTAAAACAGTGCTGGGTGACGAATATCAGCTGTTATTGTAAGGTAGAAGGGTGTTTCAAAGACATTTTTAACTAAAATCTTTTTTGAATGGGGTTCTGGTAGCTTGGCTCACTCAGCTGCAGTTTGCGGTATACACAGGAATAGTCTTCTTTTAAATTTGTGCTGGTTTATTTTGGCTTCATAATCCAAACTCAACACAACCTTTGTCCGGCATAAAGGAAACAAAATAGCCTTTAGTACAGTCCATACAACTGTGGGTTCCGCATGCTCAAAAACAGGGTTCAGCTTCTTACAATTTGGAAACAACTCTGTAGGTGTGCTCTTCTTAAGATACACAGATCACTGAGTGAGTCAAGAGGCCTTATTTTTACTTGCTGGACCACACACAAAGGTTTAGATACGGTGAACAGCCTTCCCACCCATCTCTTTAGCGTTTCGCAAAAAAATCATGCCCTATTGAAGCTGTTTAACCCTCTCAGTACCTAACATACTGGAGCACACATACGGGTTCACATCACTGAGGTTAACAATCTCAATGAAACATATCTCCCCTCTAGTGTTATACCAATGACTATCTTACAGGGTCCGGGGCTTTAGTCCCAGGCAGTAAATACACAAGTTTTTGCCCTCAGGAATATACTATACCATCCCTCCTTCCTGTAGCTACCAGGGCGTTTTTTATGACCGGCAGCATTCCTGATTTGGGCATTTATAGAATTTTTACAATATCCTCTTTGATTTGGAGTTTGACAGTGATTGAAAGTAATGGGAAAGATTGTGAGTAAATCATATTTTTGCCACAAAATTATGCATATGTTCTTGAGACCCTAGGCAAAAGCTTTAACAGGACACACCAACTATTCATGTATCACTTATGGTACTATTTTTTCATATGAGGTGAAGATCATTTTGGGCCTCTGAGGTTTAGGGCCTGACTGCAAGTCTGCAACTTCAACTCCTGCACCCCTATAGATTAATCCATGGACAATTGTGTAAAGGTGATACTATCTTTTTTGTATACTATGACTTCATCTTCCATTGTTCAACACATGGTGTTTGTAGGCAGCATCACAGCATCAGCATGGTAAAGGTGTTATCTAAATCTCTGTATGCCTAGTAGGATTTTCATCATGAACACCATTGAAAAAATACCCTGGAGAAAGGGGAAGATAGAAAGAGACAAACGTGGTGCCAATCTGAGTGTAGTGAGTTTTTATATATAAAGGTGTTGAAATAGTGGAACTCTCACCTGGTTCAGAGGTTAGAAAGCCTGGAATAATCCAAGAGGAGTTGATCCACTTTCAAATAGGATTATGGTGCATTATGCAGCAATCGCACTGGATACTATAGGGGAGCCCTCCAGCAGGTCCACTTAGTGAAAGAAGTTCCAAAGGTAATTACCAGTCTTGCGGCGCTCCTGCTACCAATGGTGGAACATATTGGATGATTTTTGGTCATATGACTGGACCAATATACAAATAAGTAAAGAGATATTTTATTTGTACATCTTTTTTTCTCACAATTATACCCGAAGAAGGCTGAAGGATAAAACATCCGAGCCGAAACGCGTTGTATAATTAACCATATTTTAATGTACAAATAAAATATCTCTTTACTTATTTGTATTTTGGTCCAGTCATATGACCAAAAATCATCCAATATGTTCCACCATTGGTAGCAGGAGCGCCGCAAGACTGGTAATTGCCTTTGGATCATGAATACCATGACAGCAGAACTGTCATGCTAGGTTTGAGGAAGTACCAATCAAACGGTGAAAGGGAAGGGAAACCCTGTGTCTAGAGAAGGGGGAGATGGTGACCCCTGACCAAGCCTACTGCTGGACCCTGGCTTCCTCACCACCCTAGATAGGTTCTGCAATTATGCGTCGAGTCAGATACCTGACCCTAGCTGACCCTAAAGTAGGCCCTAGGTAGGGAGCAGATGGGATGACCGCTTAGTCAACACCACTAAGGTCTAAAGAAGACACAGGGATAACAAACAAGTGGAAAGTAAACAAATAACTTATCTCCAGATGACTCAGGGAAAGGAACAGTAACAGCAACAAAGTTTCACCAGATGAATACAAGCAGCCTGCTTGCACTGAAGACTTGTTAAGGGTATAAGACCTATCACCAGTACAGAGTAAGGGGAAATGAGGGTATATAAAGACACCAAGGGAAGTCCTGATGAAAAACAGTTGAAACGGTGAAGACCTCTGCTGGGTCCTAAAGGGAAAGAGATGAAAACCAAGCAGAGGAGATACATAGAATACCAAATACACCAAGAAGGAATAATAGAAGATCAGGGACAAGTTTGAGCAGGCAAACACTGTGACCTCCTATAGCCGGACACCACATGACTGTCTGTCACATCCGTGACAAGATCTATGTGCATGAAGGAGTAGGAGGGATCTAGTGTGCAGTGGGACTAGTAATATTAAGGTAAACTTTTTACCAACTACCTCAAATTTGTCTGGGCTGTTCTGAAGCTATAGACACAAAGAGATAGAGGTTAATGGATTTAGGAGGTGGGGACATGATACAGTCTGGTGTGCACCATTTGTGTTGCCACCAGTGCTTACACTTGGCATGAGGAAGGGTTAGGCCTGAGAAAATGATCATCCCTAAAAGAAAGATCCCTGAATAGAGAATGTGGCTCAATGAAGAAGTAATGTAGCTCACACCATGATTGCAGTCCGGAGGACCTGAAGGGATGTGATAGCAGCAGTACAGTCCACCTTACTGAGGATGATGAGGAATATCATAGTATCATAGTATCATAGTTTTTTAAGGTTGAAGGGAGACTCTAAGGCGGGCTTTGCACGCTGCGACATCGGTAACAATGTGTTACCGATGCTGCAGCGATAGTCCCGCCCCCGTCGCACGTGCAATATCTAGTGAAAGCTGCCGTAGCGATTATTATCGCTACGGCAGTTTCACACGCACATACCTGCCGTGCGACATCCCTCTGGCCGGCGACCCGCCTCCTTCCTAAGGGGGCGGGTCGTGCGGCGTCACAGCGACGTCACACGGCAGGCGGCCAATTGAAGTGGAGGGGCGGAGATGAGCAGGATGTAAACATCCCGCCCACCTCCGTCCTTCTCATTGCAGCCGGGAGGCAGGTAAGGTGATGTTCCTCGCTCCTGCGGCTTTACACACAGCGATGTATGCTGCCACAGGAGCGAGGAACAACATTGCACCTGTCGCTGCACCGGCATTATGTAAATGTCAGAGGCTGCAGCGATGACACGATAACGACGCTTTTGCGCTCGTTCATCGTATCAAAAAGGATTTAAACGTTGCGATATGGACTGCGACGCCGGATGTGCGTCACTTTCGATTTGACCCCATTGACATCACATGTGCAATGTCGCAACGTGCAAAGCCGCCCTAAGTCCATCTAGTTCAACCCGATACACGTATGCTACACATATGCTGAGGGTGGCAGCCAATCGAACTGTAGAGTATGAGAAAGTCTTCTGATTTTCGTTAGTTTTGGTTAAATGAACTTTGGCTGAGGAGACAGGCACAAAGTATCTCCTGGGGTGATGTAATCTTCCTTGAGAATGGATAAGTAACCATGGGTAATACCCAATTCTTTTTGTTTTCTTTATAGACGTAGTAAACTTTTATAACAATATATTATTTTTAAGGGCACAGAAATTTACCCTTTACTCTGCACCGTTCATCGTGACCCGAAACAGTTTTCTTCTCCGTGGAAGTTTGATCCAAACCGCTTCTTGGATGAAAACGGAAGGTTCAAGAAGAATGAAGCAGTGATGCCTTTTTCAGCTGGTAGGAACCTGAAATCCGTGCCGTGGTGCTCCATCCAAAGAAGTGGAGAATGAGACAGATATGGGGACAAAATTTGGTTTCAGCCTCTGACTTAAACAATTGTTAATACTTATTGACTTCAAGCAGTGATTTTGAATAGAGGTGAGCGAACCCAAACTGTAAAGGTTGCGGTTCATATCAAACACCGGGTGTCTGGGGTTCGAACCCAGACATGATCTTTTAAAAAAGGTCGTGTCCAAGTTTGGGTGCTGTTTGTATGCTAACCACTCAATCGAGCATTCGGGTGCTTGGCCCAGTGAGAGCCACTTGCAGTCTCTGAATGTCTCTCACTGAAGGTTGTTTTTGGATGCTATGTGTCCGGAAAAAAACCTGCCCACCCTCCCCCGGAAATGCTCTGCTTATGGCTGGCTGTATGTGGCTGAAGAGCCGAACTGCCCAGACATTGACTTCCAAGATACTCGTCACTTGAGTTGAACCGTTAGTTCGGGTCCCTATTGACTTATTTGGGTTCAAGTTCAGGTCAAATCTGGGTCCCGAAACAAAGTTTTAATCAAAGTATGACAGAACCTGAACATGCAAGGGTCCACTCATCTCTAGTCTTAAGAGATTATTTTTACTATACAATTATGCAAGTTTATCTCCATTTATTCATGTAAAAAAAAATATTCTCTTGTTTAGCTGTATTATGGGTGAAACTACCAGACCACGTGTGGATCTAAGACCCTAAAAAAAAGACTTTAATATTGATCATTGAAGCTTTAATTTCAAATCATTAGGCGTGGGTTTGGGCCAGGACATCCATTTGTGTCAGCATCTATGAATAGTTGTGATGGAGGACCTCCCATGAAAGTGTCTAAATTCTATTATTTACTCTTTTTAGGAAAGAGGATGTGCCCAGGCGAGGTTTTGGCCCGAATGGAGCTTTTTATCTTCTTCACCACCATTCTGCAAAATTTTAAACTGACTTCAATGAAAGAATTTACAGAGACTGATATTGCTCCAAAAATGGCCGGATTCTTAAATGCCCCCATTCACTATGAGCTGTCATTTCTTCCTCGCAAGATCTGATGTACTTTGGTCTTCCCAGGCAGTTTATGGAAACATTTGTGGACTTTTTATAGATAATACACGGTTATTCATCTTTGCCCTTTTTTTTCTTGTTCAGCCTCATGATTATTATTACTTTTTGTCCTTGCATGACTTGTTTTTGTGCTGGCCGGTGTGTATAAAGTACAAATATGTGGCGCCCCTGAGGCTTCCGTCGCCACAGAGACATTGCACCCCAGTCAGAGGTGTGATGTCCCATCCTGGGTAAGGAAAGGGGTACATGCCAGTTCACAGGTAAAACTGCACTACACCCATTGCTAGGCACACACTGGGACCAGGGACAGTGGCAGCAACCCTCCCATGCTGCATGCTGGGAGGGGTCGTAAGACCCATCCCTGCTCCCATAGGGTGGTAGCTTAGCAACCGGGGGGTGGGAAGAGCCAGCTGAGTGTAGAGCAGAGAGGAAGGTCAGAGTTTCAGTTTACCTCAGAGAGGGAGAGAGTGAGGAGACCGCATGTAGCTGTGAAAAAGAAAGGAGCTCTGTGAGTTCAGAGTGTCCGCAACAGAGAAAGAAAGCAACAGAGAAGGAGAGAAACAGAGAATAGAAGAAGAGCTCTAGTCAGGCAGGAGGTAAAGAAAGAAGAAAGTGACGCTTCCTGGTGAAGACCCTGGGACTCAGAGGGTCCAGGTGACACCAAACAGGGAACGAAGGGATTCCAGGGCCACAGATAGCTTCAGAGCTGGTGGCCTGTTCCACAGGAACATCGGTGGAGGGATCAAGCTGCATCAGGGGACGGTCCCTAGTCACTGGAGGAGAAGTCTTCTCCAAAAGTTAAAAGACCGAGGTCCAGGGAAAGCTGCATGCTCCCCGGACCAAAGCCCACAGCAAGAATCTCTGGAAAAGGGGCAAATACCGACAGGCGAGCTCCCAGCCCGGAGGCTGCAGTGGAGGCCGAGCCAGGTTCAGCCACAAAAGGCAAGGCTAGTGAAGTCAGCTGAGAAAGGACACAATTAGAGGGGTGCACTGGCATTTACCCCCAGATCTACCCGGGATCGGCGGATTTCCCTGACGGTGGTCCCAGCAGTCCAAAGGCTCCTGCAGACCTTGACAAGAACTGTGAGTAAAGACCTTGAAACTGCACCCTTGGTGTTGCCTCAGTTATTTATCTGCATAGACACTTACAAGCAGCAACAGTGTCCCCAGGGCACCGCTCCACCTGTGGGGAGCAGTACCACCATTGCTGCCATTCCATCACCCCGGAGGCCTCACACAGCAGCGGCGGCTTAATAGCCGCAAACCACAGGTCGCATCACAACAAATATACACTTTAATTACCCCTACGTCACCAACCATATTAAATGACACCCACCAGGGCCTCGGAGTCGGGCCCCTCCACCACTGACGACCCCTGGACTAGTCCGGCCCGGCACCGGGTGTCCCATAGCCCTGGGGTGGGCGAGTCAACTTTGGCATCACGAACAGAATTTCGTGCCCGAACCCACTGGGTACTGTGCGCCTGAAAAGACTGTGAAAGAACTGTGTTTTATTGAACAAACTGCTGCCATTAGCCTGGCTAAGCGCGGGAAGAAGAGGGGCGTGCCTGCAGAAAGAGCGCGAAAGTAAGCCCCGCCCCCTTTGATCTTGCAAGAAAGAGTGCGAAGCGGTGCCCGCTATGGAGAGCGGACGTAAGATGTCTGTGTTTAGCCCTGTCGGCGGCATGGCGGGACTCCGAAGTGGAGGAGGCGGAGTGGCTTTTGATGTGGAGGATCGCGGCCCGAGTGAGCTCCCCGCGGGAACCGCTGCCTGGTTGGAGCGGGAGCTGGGTCGATTCTGTGTCCGGGTGAGAGCACAGACGCTGCAGCAGGTGCTCGACTGGAAGGCGGAAGTCCGGAGGATGGTCGCCGTGGTGTGGGCCCAGGAACAGAGGGCCGCCGCAGCAGCCGTGTCGCGTGAAGATAAAGCCACGCAGACCCCCACGGCAACCCTCCTCAGCTGGGAGCCAGGACCCGACAGCACTGTGACGAGTGAGCCCTGTGAAGCACCACTCCGGGATCAAGAGGTACCGTGTACGCTGCCCCCCGCCACCGTTCCCGCTGGAGGTTCAGAGCCCGGGGATGTATTGTGTCTGGAAAAGAAGTCCGGTGTCCCGTACGACATTGGCACAGTACGGTCCCCTGCAATGGTAACCGCATCCATAAGTTAACCCCTGAAGTTAAACGTTCGAGTTGAACGTTTTAAAGGACCTGCTCCAGAAATAATGCCTCCTGCCTTTGTTGAACGTCCCTAAGTTTTCCAGGAGATGCCACCCAGCACAAGAGGTGGAAGGAGGAGGACCTTGTCTGACTTATTTACCATCGCTGGGTCGAAGTCCCAGTGCGCACCATCAAGGGTCGGAGCCCCTGGTGGAGGACGACAAGGAGTTAATGGAGTCAGGACAGTACATAGCCCCTGAATGTCTGCCCATTGTTCTTTTCGAAGATGACACCCTATTCTTGAATCCTTGTCCCCTGTTCTTTTTGAAGATGACCCCCCCTGTTTATGTGTTACCGGGCGACTGGACTGGAATGTGGTCCCCGGTGAATGTGTTATTTATGTGCGTCCCATAAAGGCATGTAATGTCCTAAAGTTTTAATGTTTTATGCATAACAAAATTTTGCAGTTTCTTCCATTGTTTTTGTTGTTTCAGCCCGAGGACGTGCTGGGATTCACTGTGGGGGAGTGTGGCGCCCCTGAGGCTTCCGTCGCCACAGAGACATTGCACCCCAGTCAGAGGTGTGATGTCCTATCCTGGGTAAGGAAAGGGGTACATGCCAGTTCACAGGTAAAACTGCACTACACCCATTGCTAGGCACACACTGGGACCAGGGACAGTGGCAGCAACCCTCCCATGCTGCATGCTGGGAGGGGTCGTAAGACCCATCCCTGCTCCCATAGGGTGGTAGCTTAGCAACCGGGGGGTGGGAAGAGCAGCCGAGTGTAGAGCAGAGAGGAAGGTCAGAGTTTCAGTTTACCTCAGAGAGGGAGAGAGTGAGGAGACAGCATGTAGCTGTGAAAGAGAAAGGAGCTCTGTGAGTTCAGAGTGTCTGCAACAGAGAAAGAAAGCAACAGAGAAGGAGAGAAACAGAGAGTAGAAAAAGAGCTCTAGTCAGGCAGGAGCTAAAGAAAGAAGAAAGTGACGCTTCCTGGTGAAGACCCTGGGACTCAGAGGATCCAGGTGACACCAAGCAGGGAACGAAGGGATTCCAGGGCCACAGATAGCTTCAGAGCTGGTGGCCTGTTCCACAGGAACATCGGTGGAGGGATCAAGCTGCATCAGGGGACGGTCCCTAGTCACTGGAGGAGGAGAAGCCATCTCCAAAGGTTAAAAGACCGAGGTCCAGGGAAAGCTGCATGCTCCCCGGACCAAAGCCCCCAGCAAGAATCTCTGGAAAAGGGGCAAATACCGACAGGCGAGCTCCCAGCCCGGAGGCTGCAGTGGAGGCCGAGCCAGGTTCAGCCACAAAAGGCAAGGCTAGTGAAGTCAGCTGAGAAAGGACACAATTAGAGGGGTGCACTGGCATTTACCCCCAGATCTACCCGGGATCGGCGGAGGTCCCTGACGGTGGTCCCAGCAGTCCAAAAGCTCCTGCAGGCCTTGACAAGAACTGTGAGTAAAGACCTTGAAACTGCACCCCTGGTATTGCCTCAGTTATTTATCTGCATAGACACTTACGAGCACCAACAGTGTCCCTGGGGCACCTCTCCACCTGTGGGGAGCAGTACCACCATTGCTGCCATTCCATCACCCCGGAGGCCTCACACACCAGCGGCGGCTTAATAGCCGCAAACCACAGGTGGTGTCACGACAAATACACTTTAATTACCTCTACGTCACCAGCCATATTAATTGACACCCACCAGGGCCTTGGAGTCGAGCCCCGCCACCACTGACGACCCCCGGACTAGTCCGGCCCGGCACCGGGTGTCCCATAGCCCTGGGGTGGGCGAGTCAAATATATAGCCCCATCTATGTACATTGCTTCAAGCGCAATATAATGTAACATAAAGTATTCACCATGGAAGAATGAAACAATTCCTGGGCTTATGCTTCTTCAATTCTATATAAACTTTATCCTGGGCAAAACTGAAAGTGCAGCCCCAAATGCTATTGTGGCACCCCTGAGGCTTCAGGCGCCACAGGGTATTACACCTATTTTCAGCGGTAATATCTAACCCGGGTTAGGAAGGGGTTAACTGTCGGGGCCTTCACAAAACACACACATACAACAGTTAGGTACTTTCCCACAGTGGGGTGGACTAGGGCAGACAGGGTAGTGAGCTATCATGAAGCATGGGACTTCCCCGGTTGCTAGGACAACCACTGAGGTAGGGCACCACTTGGGGTAAAGAGTAGGCACAACGATCTCACTAGAGCAGACTTTCCCGGGCTCAGTTTGGGACAACATCTGACACGGACACTAGGAGCAAAGTTTTTTCCCTTCCTCCGTGGGCTCGTGGCTTGAAGCTGGAAGCGCAGCCTGGGATCCGGACAGCAACGGGGGACACTTCACTAGAAAGACTTTCACGGGCACCGGCGGCGACCGCCTACTATCTGGGATCGGCTAGAGCCCATCGTGGCAGAGACCGGTTCTCTGGGGCAGCACTTGCACGAACTGTGATTAAAGACCTGGAACCTGAGACCCTGCCCCTCATTTGCAGCGCCAGCGCCCGGCGCTGCGGCACCTGCGGCAACCACCAGCACCACCGTCCTTGTCTGCCCTTCGTCATCCTCCCGGGGCAATCCCGCTCCGACTGCGGGGAGCGACACCATCCTGGCTGTGACCTTCATCATCAGCCCCGGAGAGCAGTAATCGCAGCTGCGGCCATACCTGGCCATATACCGCAGGTGGCGTTACAATCACCTAAAGACTTTCCTCACCCGTCAACCCAATCCTCCTCCGCCAACTACTATCTCAATCCTTCCTACCACCCTCCACCCTTCCTTTCTGTACGCCTCGGGGCGGTTAAAACACCTGCCCCGTGGGGCGCTAAACTATGATATTTCACTATCATAAAGAAAGATTTAGGGAAGATTTAAACAAAAACTTTCTGGGTTTTCAACCCTTCATGACTAGGCTATTTTTTGTTTTTTCATTTTTATTTTTTCCTCCTCTTCTTCTAAGAGTCAATTTTTTTTATTTTTCTGTCCACAAAACTATATGAAGGCTTGAATTTTTTGCAGGACAAGTTGTACTTTTGAAGGACACCATTCAGTTTATCATGTGATGCCCTGGAAAGCAGGAAAACATTCCAGTTCAGAGTCCAGTTCAGAGCCACCACAGGGTCAGAGCTCAACACCTGGGGATGGATGGACACCTTGTATCACCATGATATCTGTGACCCAATCGTGTGAAATCATTATCATCATGGGTGAGACCGTTCTTTGTTAATATTAATATTTTTTTCTTTTTCTGAATTTTGATTTTTCTCTTAAGCGGTCCATTGTCTGCCTTTGGAGGGAACCTTCGGCACATGAGTGTTCTATAGTCTTTATAATATAAATAGAATAAATCACGTGCCTGTATATTGGTTTCATTTGTTATTAGCTCTTAATATATTCCCCATGCTTGTTTGCGACTCCTTCGAGACATTGGTTTGTTTGTAACGTTGTAACATCTAGATCAATGGGAATTATAGTATTTGACACTTGCAATATACAGTGTCCACCCATATCCTGTCCACCGCCATTAACTTCAGAACCTCGGCAGCTATAGGCATATAAGTGGTGTCTAGGTATAGTAAAGTAGCCATGCGCTACGCAATGAAACCACCTATAGCGCCACCTGGTGGAAAACAACGGAGTTAGCATTTTTATCTCGAAAACGGAACGAGACAGAGAAAAGAAGTGAATTACAAAGTTGTAGGGCATCATCAATTCAATACGAATCGACACCTTGCATACAGAAATGCTATGATTAGAACATGTAAAACTCACAAGGCTGCGGACGTGAAGCGATACCTCATGGAGACCTTCCTACAAGTCATTGGGTATGGTGGCTGTGTGGAGTGGCCTCCACGCTCACCTGACCGGACCCCATTGGACTTCTTTCTGTGAGGTCACATCAAACAGCAGGTGTATGCGACCCCTCCACCAACATTGCAGGACCTACGACGACGTATCACAGATGCTTGTGCAAACGTGTCACCTACCATATTTCACAACGTGCAGCAAGATACAGTATGCTGTCCAGAGTCCAGATGTGCATTGCAGCTGACGGGGGCCACTTTGAGCATCAAAGTTAAATGAGCGCCATATGCGTGACCAGCATTCAATGTTTTGGGGGGTCATGGGTTTCATATTATAGCATTTCTGTATGCAAGATGTCGATTTGTATTGAATTGATGATGCCCTACAACTTTGTAATTCACTTTTTTCTCTATCTCGCTCCGTTTTTTAAATAAAAATGCTAACTCCGTTGTTTTCCACCAGGTGGCGCTATAGGTGGTTTCATTGCGTAGCGCATGGCTACTTTACCATACCTTGACACCACTTCTATGTCTATAGCTGCCGCCGTTCTCAAGTTAATGGCGGTGGACAGGATATGGGTGGACACACTGTATATGTTATGTGAGTCATTTGAGGGATCATTTCTCATAGTAACTCATTCTACCGTTGGACTAGCATTTGCTGCATTGAAACTATTTTGTTATGATCCAGAAATTTTCTATCTTACTTGCTGGTAGCCTGTTTGGTTATTTAAACTATTATTGAAATAGGACCTTGTCAACTAGTGTCCTCAGTCCAAGAAATGGACAACCCCTTTAAAGATGGTGGTTGCAGCACCACAAAACTCACAAATATTAGAGACGTGAAGGTCTTTGCCCATGCTGAATCCTCAAAGAACATTGACAGGAGCTGATGTCTGGTTATACATTACGTTTGCAACAGGTCATAACAGCCAGAAAGGCTCTAACTATTAAAGATTAGGGATGATCGAATCCCTCAAATATTCGGCTTCGCGAATATTTTCCGAATAGGTTGCCGCTATTTGACTATTATTACTATTATTATTTATTATTATAGCGCCATCAATTCTGTGGCGCCTTACATGTGAAAGAGGTGTACATAATAGGGACAAGTACAATAATCATAAGCAATACAAGACACAAACAGGTACAGGAGGACGGAGGTCCCTGCCCGCGAGGGCCCACAGTCTACAAGGGATAGATGAGGATACAGTAGGTTAGGGTAGAACTATTCGTGAATATTCGATGCACAATGTAAGTCTATGAGAAACCCGAATTACAACTATTCAGAACTATTCGGCCTTCCCATAGACTTACATTGCGCATCGAATATTCGCATATCGGCAACCTATTCGGAAAATATTCACGAAGCCGAATATTTGAGGGATTCGGTCATCCCTAATCTTTAATAGTTAGAGCCTTTCTGGCTGTTATGACTAGAGATGAGCGAATCGGCCGTGGTTCGGCTCGAGTTCGGTTCGTCGAACGGAGGTCTCGTTCGAGTTCAGTTCGGCGAACGTTCGACGAACCGAACTCGAACCAATAGGAAATATTGGGAGGCAATCACAAACACATAAAAACGCATCATAAATGTACACATACAGTTAATAAACATTGCCATAACACTTACCGGTCCCCGCGATCCCTCCTGCACTCTGTCTCCTGCCGCTATTCCATCCGATGATCGCTGAATCCTCCCGGTGACCAGCACTGCCAGCAGTGATGCAGGACCTATCGTGACGTCAAAATAGCCATGTGACCAGTCACGTGGCTATTATCTCATTGGCTACAGACTGGTCACATGACTATGACGCTTCATGTAGGACCTGTCATTGCACTCTCCGGTACACGGTGCACATTTGTATATCGCCGTGTACTGGCGACATGCTCTAGCACACAGTCAACTCCCCGTTCCGTTAGGGACCGGCTGACACAGCCGGTCATTAACGGAGATCACCGTTGCCATAGCAATGCAGCTAGCGGTGACGTCACCGCTAACCGCGGCTCCGGGAGCACCGTTGCTGTTACCGCTGACAGCCAGCAGCACTGATCACTCACGGAGTGAAGGCTGCACGCTGCTTCCCGTGCAGTCTTCACGGAGTCATATTTGCAGCCATATTTCACGGAAGCAGCGTCTTCCCCCATGCAGCAGTGATGGAGCAGAGCTGCATTTGTTGAACGAGAAAGACAGAAGACCATGGATCGTGGAGGGCTGACAGGGAGTAATAAAGATGGAGTCTCTAATGTGTCTGTGTATTTATTTCTATTAAAGTATTTTTTCTCTGTGTGGTGTCTTTTTTTTAACCCTTTATTGGAGATTCTTAATGGCCGAGTCAAACGTGCCTGACATTAAGAATCTCTGGCTTAATACTAGCTAGTAAAACAAAGCTAGTATTAACTCATTATTACCCAACAAGCCACCCGGCTTCAGGGCTGTTGGAAGAGTTGGATACAGCGCCAGATGATGGCGCTTCTATGAAAGCGCCATTTTCTGGGGCGGCTGCGGACTGCAATTCGCAGCAGAGGCGCCCAGAAACCTCGGGCTAACCTGTGTTGCGGATTCCAATCCCCAGCTGCCTAGTTGTACCCGGCTGGACACAAAAATGGGGCAAAGCCCACGTCATTTGTTTTTTAATTATTTCATGAAATAAGTGAAATAATTAAAAAAAACGGGCTTCCCTATATTTTTGGTTCCCAGCCGGGTACAAATAGGCAACTGCCCATGGCTGCCTGCTGTATCTGGCTAGCATACAAAAATATGGCAAAGCCCACGTCATTTTTTTGGTGGGCAAAAAACTTCTGCATACAGTCCTGGATGGAGTATGCTGAGCCTTGTAGTTCTGCAGCTGCTGTCTGCTCTTCTCCATACAGACAGACAGCAGCTGCAGAACTACAAGGCTCAGCATACTCCATCCAGGACTGTATGCAGAAGTTTTTTGCCCCCTGAAAAAAGTATGTGGGCTTCGCTATATTTTTGTATGCTAGCCAGGTACAGCAGGCAGGTATGGCTGCCCCCAACCCCCAGTTGCCTATTTGTACCCGGCTGGGAAACAAAAATAAAGGGAAGCCCTTTTTTTATTATTTCATGAATTTCATGAAATAATTAGAAAACAAATGACGTAGGCTTCGCACCATTTTTGTGTCCAGCCAGGTACAACTAGGCAGCTGGGGATTGGAATCCGCACCACAGGTTGGCCTGAGCTTTCTGGGCCCCACTGCTGCGAATTGCAGTCTGCAGCCGCCTCAGAAAATGGCACTTTCATAGAAGCGCCATCTTCTGGCGCTGTATCCAACTCTTCCAGCACCTGCCTGCTATACCTGGCTAGCATACAAAAATATGGCGAAGCTCACGCCCTTTTTTGTAGTTTTTTGGCAAAAAAAATAAAAAATGCTTCCCTGGATTTTCCATTGCTAGTGAAGGTAACACCAAGCAGTGGGGGTTAGCAGCCAGTAGCTGCTTGGATTACCCTTAGCTAGCAATACAAAAAATGCAGCGGGAGCCCATATATATTTTTTTTAATTATTTATTTAAATAACTAAAAACAAAATGGGCTTCCCTGTATTTTGATTGCTGGACATCACAGTGCTGTAAAAATAAATCTTTAAAAAAAATGACGTAGCACTCCGCGGTATTTTTGATTCTCAGCGCAGATAAAGCAGACAGCTATGGGTTGCCACCCCCATCTGCCTGCCGTTACCTTGGTTGGCAATCAAAATACAGGGAAGCCCATTAATTTTTTCTATTTAAAAAATAGTTAAAAAAAAAATGACGTTGGGTCCCCCCATTTTTGATAGCCAGCTAGGGTAAAGCAGACGGCTGTAGCCTGAAAACCACAGCTGGCAGCTTTACCGTGGTTGGGGATCCAATGTGGAGGTCCCCCCAGGCTCTTTTTTTATAATTATTTTATAAATATTAATAATTACACAAAAAAAGTAGGGTCCCCCCCAAATTGGATCACCAGCCAAGGTAAAGCGGACAGCTGTGGTCTGGTATTCTCAGGGTGGGAAGGTCCATAGTTATTGGGTCTTCACAGCCTAAAAAAAGCAGGCCGCAGGCACCCCAGACGTGGCGCATCCACTAGATGCGCCAATCCTGGCGCTTCACCCCAGCTCATCCCGTGCCCTGGTGCAGTGGCAAACGGGGTAATAAATCGGGTTGATACTAGCTATAAGGTCACCTGACATCAAGCCCAGCAGTTTGTGATGTCATGGCGTCTATTAGATACCCAACATCATAAACTGCCAGTACTAACAAAAAAAAATCGACAAAAGAAATGTATTTGAAAAAACAGTCCCCAAAACATTTCCTCTTTCCCCAATTTATTGTAAGAAAAAAAATAAAGGGGTCCCACGACAATTCTGGACCGTCTAGAATATGGGGGGGAGACACTCAGGGAACGTATCCCCCATTTTCTAGGAGTGCAGACCCTTCATGTGAGGAGTGTGGGTGCAATGAATCTGCACTCACTCTCCCCGGGTCCACAGCAGCAGAGTCCATGTCGTAATGGTTGCTACTAAAGCTGCAATGCCCTGCTCATGAGGTAAGGGCATGCCTAATCAGGAGAACTATTCTACATTTCAAAATATTGGTATTTGCTGATATTATTGCTATTCCACCTACTATATATTGGGGATTGGATCTTGGAGATGGAATACCCCTTTAAGTCCAGTTATCCAGCTGAATGAATACTTAACAACAGAGCTCGCTATTTAGATGTGTTTTCTTGTGGCGTATAACGGACTCTCATGTTTGGTAGTCGTTCAGCAGGGAAACTATAAAAGCAAATCCCTCCATTTGGAAATGTAGTATATAGCTCTCCTGATCAATTATGTTCCTGCCATGACACATGCGACAGAAATCAGAGGAGTAGGGTGAATGCGGCCATCTTGGATTTCTGGGAGGGCATCAGGGGGGGCATTTTGGCGACACCGGGGGACCGGAGGGGACCGGGGAGGAGATTTATCATGTTTGTTCATGCCAGATGGGAGATAAATAATTTTTTACCGGCGCTGTCATTTACTGTAACGTGATCATCGGTGTACGGTGTATACCTGTGATCACGTGAGTGGGGACCGGAAAAACCGTCCTGAATCATGATCTTCAGGGTCTCAGCTAGCCCTGAAACCCCGGAGATTTTCTGACGCTGGGGGCGTTATTCACTTATTTCTGCCTGCTGTTTATAAACGGCAGATCAGAATAAGGCTACATTAACACGACCGATCCATTTTTGCGGTCTGCAAAAAACAGTCCGTTTTTTTTCACGGGTGCATCCGTGTGGCATCCGTTTCCGTTCCGTAGATGGTCCGTATGTCATCTGTTTGTCATCCGTGTGCCTTCCGTTTTTTTTGTGTACTGCAAAAAAACTGAAGGAGGGTAAATGCAGGGTCGGCTCCAGGTTTTTGTGGGCCCCGGGCGGAAGAGTCCCAGTGGGCCCCATAAACACGCAGACACACACACATACACAAATACATACACGCACATATACATATTTAAAGACAAACTCACAAAAATACATATAAACAGACAAATCTTTACCGTCATATACACTGACATACATAGATACACATCATACATGCATACATACAGAGACATACACTGCTATGCTGCATACATACATATAGACAGACACACACACACACTGCTCTGCTGCATACATACATACAGACAGACACACATATACTGCTCTGCTGCATGCATACATACATACAGACACACACATACTGCTCTGCATGCATACATACATATAGACAGACACACACACACTGCTCTGCTACATACATACATACAGACACACACACACTGCTCTGCTGCATACATACATATAGACAGACACACACACACACACACACACACACACTGCTCTGCTGCATACATACATACAGACACACATATACTGCTCTGCTGCATGCATACATACATAGACACACACATACTGCTCTGCTGCATACATACATATAGACAGACACACATACTGCTCTGCATGCATACATACATACAGACAGACACGCATACTGCTCTGCATGCATACATACAGACACGTATACTGCTCTGCTGCATATATACATACATACATACAGACACGCATACTGCTCTGCATGCATACTGCTCTGCATGCATGCATACAGACACGCATACTGCTCTGCTGCATATATACATGCATACATACAGACACGCATACTGCTCTGCTGCATATATACATGCATACATACAGACACGCATACTGCTCTGCTGCATATATACATGCATACATACAGACACGCATACTGCTCTGCTGCATACATACATGCATACATACAAACACGCATACTGCTCTGCATGCATACAGACACGCATACTGCTCTGCTGCATACATACATGCATACATACAAACACGCATACTGCTCTGCATGCATACATACAGACACGCATACTGCTCTGCATGCATACATACATGCATACATACAGACACGCATACTGCTCTGCATGCATACATACAGACACGCATACTGCTCTGCATGCATACATACAGACACGCATACTGCTCTGCTGCATACATACATGCATACATACAGACACGCATATTGCTCTGCTGCATATATATACATACATACAGACACGCATACTGCTCTGCTGCATATATACATACATAGATACAGACACGCATACTGCTCTGCTGCATATATACATACATACATACAAACACACACACACACAAGCGGCTCTGCGGGGCCCACACATGCGACTCTGCGGGGCCCACACACGCACGGGGGGACAGGGATGGGCGGGGAGGGAGTGATGTCCCACATACTGATCAGGTCACGGTGCAGATGGGGCCCACACAGCGCTGGAGGGAAGCGATGTGCAGGGGGTCGCTGGCTGGCACTGTGACTCCTTCATCTGTGCGACCGAGCAGGACGCCGGGCGGTAGCTCCGCCCGCAGATGATGCTCAATGCAGGAGAACACAGTGAACGCTGTCTCTCTGGCCTTAAAGGGCCGGCAGCCACAGTTTCCAGTGCCAAGGACTGCGGTCCCCGGAACTCGGCCCAGGGGCAGCAGAACTGACGAGGCCGAGTGGGCCCCCCCCAGCTCTCCAGGGCCCCGGCATTTGCCCGGGTATGCCGCGTGCTGACGCTGGCCCTGGGTAAATGCATACATTTACCCAGGATCCATAGCTTCATCCTACATAAGGCGGTCACATGTTCACTCCAGTGCCATTTTCTACTGCTTTTCACAGCGTAGAGCGCTCTGGTGATTTTCTTGTGCTTGTGCACTTCATATCAGTCTTTTCCGTCATTATAATGGCAGAAAGACACATAATGTCCCACTCTCCTGCATTTTGTATTTTTGCACCCTTTGGTGCCTTTCATGTGGCACTAAGGGGTGCTTAGCTTTGTATTTAGCCAAAAAAATGAAAAAAAAAAATGACGTAGGGTTCCCCCTATTTTTGTAGCCAGCTAGGGTAAAGCAGACGGCTGCAGCCTGCAGACTAGAGATGAGCGAACCGGTCGCGGTTCGGCTCGAGGTCGGTTCGCCGAACGGACCTCCCGTTCGAGTTCGGTTCGTCGAACGTTCGACGAACCGAACTCGAACTGCATAGGAAACAATGGCAGGCATTCACAAACACATAAAAACAACTAGAAAACACCCTCAAAGGTGTCCAAAAGGTGACAAACAACTCACAACACAACACAAACACATGGGAAAGTGACGAGGACAAATTCTCATGCGAAAACAAAACAGCGTTACGAGGAAAAAGAGGACGAGACACAGATATAGGCATGGCATGCTCTTCTAAAATCATGTAAAACACCGCAAGGTGACTCCAAGCGGAGTCTCCCTTTTTTCCAAAAATTGGGCCACACAGACACCCCTTCAGTGGCAGCACTTGTGCCCCAGTTGTACCCTTCACAGGTAGATTTGCATCAAGCACATTCAAAAATACGCCATACTTAACCGTCCCCAGGATGACACCGGGGTAGGTAGCAAACTCTTTCCTGATCCCAGCTGTATGCATCTTGGATCATTTTTTAAAACTATGTAAGCAAGGGTTACTCCAAGCAGAGTGTCCCTTTTTCCAAAAATTGTGCCCCACACACACCCACCCCTTCAGTGGCAGCACTTGTGCCCTAGTTGTACCCTTCACAGCTAGATTTGCATCAAGCACCTTCCAAATCCACAAGCATTTACTCTCCCCAGGATGACACAGGGGTAGTAAATTCCTGGTGGATCCATGACTTGTTCATTTTGATGAACGTTAGTCTGTCCACATTGTCACTGGACAGACGCGTGCGCTTATCTGTCAGCACACACCCAGCAGCACTGAAGACACGTTCAGAGACAACGCTGGCAGCTGGACACGACAAAATCTCCAAGACGTAACTGGAGAGCTCTGGCCATTTTTCTAGATTTGAAGACCAAAAGGAGCAAGGCTCCATTTGCAAAGTCATGGCATCGATGTTCATTTGGAGATACTCCTGTATCATCCTCTCCAGCCGTTGACTATGTGTCAGACTTGTTGTCTCTGTTAGCCTTGCAAAGGAGGGTCTAAAAAAATTATGAAAAGATTCCATAAAATTGCTGTTACCAGCACCAGATACGGTGCTACTGGTACGGGTAGACTGTTGAAGATGACGAGACCGTCCCATGTTTGTCAAGTTACAACTGGGAGATTCACTCCCTGCACCTGCACGGTTGTTTGGTGGAAAAGCCGAGCTAAGATCGAGTAACAGCTTCTGCTGATACTCCTGCATACGTGCATCCCTTTCTAGGGCTGGAATCATGTCACAAAATTTGGACTTGTACCGGGGATCTAATAGTGTGGCAAGCCAATAGTCATCATCACTTCTAATTTTGACAATACGAGGGTCATGTTGGAGGTAGTGCAGCAAGAAAGCACTCATGTGTCTTGCGCAGCCATGTGGACCAAGTCCACGCTGTGTTTGTGGCATACAGGTGCTACCCGTTCTTTCTTCCTCTGACATCTCCCCCCAACCTCTTTCAACTGAAATTTGACCAAGGTCTCCCTCATCCGCTGAGTCTTCCATGTCCATGGACAGTTCGTCCTCCATTTCTTCATGTTCTCCTGCACCTTCCTCAACATTTCGTCTGCTACTATGCGCCCTTGTTGATCCCTGTCCCCCATGGTCCCATGCCTGCCGCGTTGGTGATGATGAATGTCTGGACCTTGGTGATGTTGTTGTCCCTTGCGCATATGAATCCTCCTGTAGTTCCTCCCCTTCCTGTTGTCCCACCCCCTGACTCCGAATAGTGTTTAGCGTGTGCTCCAGCATGTAAATGACTGGAATTGTCATGCTGATAATGGAATTGTCAGCGCTAAACATATTCGTCGCCATGTCGAAACTGTGCAGAAGGGTGCATAGGTCCTTGATCTGAGACCACTCCATCAGGGTGATCTGCCCCACCTGTGCATCTCGTTGGCCCAGGCTATACGTCATGACGTATTGCACCAGGGCTCGGCAGTGCTGCCACAGTCGCTGTCTGTAACATGTGGAGAGTCGAATTCCAGCGTGTCGCCACATCGCATTTCAGGCGATGAACCAGCAGGCCGAAAGGGTTCTGGAGTGATGCAAGTCGCTCAGCTGCGGCGGTTGAACGGCGGAAGTGAGCAGACAGTTTTCGTGCCCTGGTCAGAAGGCCATCTAGGCCGGGATAGTGTGTTAAAAATTGCTGGACAACAAGGTTCAACACGTGAGCCATACAAGGCACGTGTGTCACCTTGCCCAGGCAAAGGGCCGCACCCAGGTTTGCAGCATTGTCGCACACGGCCTTACCAGGCTGCAGGTTGAGTGGAGACAACCATTTATTAAACTCGGACCGCAGAGCTGACCACAACTCCTCAGCTGTGTGACTCCTATTACCAAGACATGTCAAGCTAAAGACCGCCTGATGCCGTTGCGCTCTACTGCCAGCATAGTAATGAGGGGTGCGTGATTCCTTCTGCGCAGTGAGAACGCTAGTGGCCTGACCAGGCAGGCTTGGGGCGGAGGTGGAGGAGCCAGATGAGGTGGAGGAGGCAGAAGCAGTGGCGGAACTTGGACAGACAGAGGATTGACACACAAGTCGTGGGGATGGCAAGACTTGTGCAGCAGACCCTTCACCATCTAACACCATAGATACCCAGTGCCCAGTCAGCGACATGTAACGTCCCTGTCCATGCTTACTGGTCCAAGTATCGGTGGTGAAATGCACCCGTTCACACACAGAGTTTTTCAAGGAAGCGGTGATGTTGTGTGCGACATGCTGGTGTAGCGCGGGCACACCTTTCTTAGAGAAGTAGTGGCGACTAGGAATCTGGTACTGGGGCACAGCGACAGACATAAGGTCTCTAAAATCCTGTGTGTCCACTAGGCGGAAAGGCAGCATTTCTGTAGCCAACAGCTTACAGAGGGATAGAGTCAACCTCTTAGCTTTGTCATGGGTCGCAGGAATGGCCTTTTATTTGACCACATCTGAGGGACAGAGATCTGGCTGCTGTGTGTAGACGGTGTTGAGTAGGGTGTCCCTGGAAAAATGCAGGTTTGTGAGGAAAGTGCAGGCGGAGACATGATGTTGCCTTCATCCAACGTTGGTGCTAACGATGTCTAAGAGAGCTGTACACACTCACTTGTTTCCCCTTCCAAACCAACTGACGACCTACCAAGCAAACTGCCTGTTGCGGTTACAGTGGTGGAAGTTGTGCGTGGAAAACCCGGTGTGACAGCTGTCCCCACAGTCCTAGAAGATGAAGAGCGCGCGGATGCACTGGAAGGGGCAGGCCGTGGATGGTTCGCTCCGCTAGGCCGCATTGCAGCACGGTGAACTTCCCACTGGGACCTATGATATTTATTCATGTGACGATTCATGGAAGAAGTTGTCAAACTGCTGAGGTTTTGACCTCTACTAACAGAATCACGACAAATTTTACACATCACATAATTTGGGCGATCTTTTTCTATGTCAAAAAAGGACCAAACTAGGCAAGGCTTAGAGGGCATGCGACCTGCTGAGCCCCCCCGACTAGTGCTCAGAGGCAGAGTGGTGGCTGATGATGCAGTTGTAGACGTGCTACCAGTGCTCCGACTCTGTCCAGGAAGGCGCAAGGTAACTTTGTCGTCAGTTGCATCCTCCTCCACCGCCTCTGTTGACCTCCTCGAGTGCCTGACTGGGGGTTGACAGTAGGTGGGATCTAGAACTTCATCATCAATTGTTGTGTTTGCACTTCCCTCCCCCTCAGACTGAGCCTCTTCTTGCCCTGACCGAATATTTAAGTTGTCATCCCAATCTGGTATCTGCGTCTCATCGTCATCAGTATGTTCCTCATTGTCTATAACCACAGGTGTTACAGTTTGTGACAAAGGGTCAACATTATGCTCAGAAACTTCATCCTCACGGCCTGAATCAGAGTCACAAAGGTTCTGGGCATCACTGCAGACCATTTCCTGGTCTGTACTCACTGTAGCTTGGGAGCAGACCTCTGATTCCCAGGCTATAGTGTGACTGAACAGCTCTGCAGACTCAGCCATCTCAGTTCCACCATACTGTGCAGGGCTGAAGGAGACTTCAGAGCTGGGAGAAAGCAAGTTTGATTGGGATGACTACTCAGAGGACTGGTGTTTTTTGGATGCGGTAGTTGAGGTGGCTGAGAGGGCACTTGTTGGACCACTTGAGATCCATTCAAGCATTTTCCTTTTTTGGCCATCATCTACCTTTGTTCCTGTTGTTTGTGTCCGTAAAAAAGGGAGCACATCGGATTGTCCATGGTAAGTAGTAGACATCTTACTTTTGCTGGAAGATGGTCTATCTTCAGCAGATGTTAATGGAGCTTTGCCACCTTCCCCACGGACAAACCCTTTTTTTCCTTTTCCACCACGCCTCTTCCCCTTTCCACCAGCATCTGTCATTTTGCCACTCATGTTGATTGCGACAAGATTGTGCACTGAAAATGTGGTAGTAAAAATTGAGAGGTGGTGGAGATTTCAGCGGTGGTCTAGCTTTATTAACAGCAGAATAATAAAGAATAATTATCCCTGACAATGCAACTACGGCCCTTAAACTGGCAGCATAAATTGCTAGTATAATGGCTTAGTAACAATGAGTAGGAGTGTGCAATGCAGGCAGACGTGCTGCAAATATCTTTGCACTACTGGGACTATACAGAAGTCCAATAGCCACGTTTAGGATGCCACTAAGTTCACTGAGTGTTTGCTAGTATAATGGCTTGGTTATAATGAGTTTGAGTGTGCAATGCAGGCAGACGTGCTGCAAATATCTTTGCACTAGTGGGACTATACAGAAGTCCAATAGCCACGTTTAGGATGCCACTAAGTTCACTCAGTGTTTACTAGTATAATGGCTTAGTAACAATGAGTTGGAGTGTGCAAAGGGCAGGATTGTGGGTCTCTGGGTAGAGGAAAGGAAGCCTCCCTTTCTATCCCTCCTAATAGGGAAATGCAGCGAGGAAATCCCTGACCTTAGCTACACAGACGCTGTCATCTTGTGTAGCTGTTAACCTCTGTTTTAAACTCTGTCACCTATGGCTCTGACCCTGCCGGTATTAGCCCTTAAAAGGACTGATAGAAACTTCTATCCCTATTCTGTACAGCGCTGTGTATGGAGCGTATACAACAGTATCGGCGATAGGAGCTGCGCCAGTGATGTCTGACACCAAGGACGCAGAAGGCAGATAATGGCGTGCTGGAGGAAAATGTCCGGTTTTATAATGCAGGGACATGTGACATGGACATCCTATCACACATGCCGTTGCTTCTCTGGCTAAAAGTCCACTTAGCTGTTTGTGTGTCTGGGATTGGCTGACATGCTGACCCGCCCCACTACACGCGCGCGCTTAGGGAAGGAAGACCAGGAAAAAAAAAAAAAATGGCGATCGCCATTATCCAAACAGCAGTGATCTGAATGCGCTGTTCCCGCACACTATACACTGAAATGTCATAATAGTGTGAGTCACAAAGTTACTTACACTATTACAGCGGAAAGCCAGCTAGGAATTAGCTGGGTTTTTTGCTGCTAGAACCGTTCTCGAACGTATCTAGAACTATCGAGCTTTTGCAAAAAAGCTCGAGTTCTAGTTCGATCTAGAACAGCCCCCAAAATCACTCGAGCCGCGAACTGGAGAACCACGAACCGCTCTCAACTCTACTGCAGACCACAGCTGGCAACCTCACCTTGGCTGGTAATCCAAAACTGAGGGCACCCCACGCTGTTATTTTAAATTAAATAAATAATTAAAAAAAACCAACACTTAGGGGTCCCCCCAAAATTGGATCACCAGCCAAGGTAAAGCAGACAGCTGGAGTCTGATATTCTCAGACTAGGGAGGTCCATGGTTATTGGACTCTCCCCAGCCTAAAAATAGCAGGCCGCAGCCGCCCCAGAAGTGGCGCATCCATTAGATGCGCCAATCCTGGTGCTTCGCCCCAGCTCATCCCGCGCCCTGGTGCGGTGGCAAACGGGGTAATATATGGGGTTAATACCAGATGTGTAATGTCACCTGGCATCAAGCCCTGGGGTTGGTGAGGTCAGGCATCTATCAGATACCCGACATCACCAACCCAGTCAGTAATAAAAAAAAATAGACGACAAACACATTTTTATTTGAAAAAACACTCCCCAATACATTCCCTCTTTAACCAATTTATTAGAAAGAAAAACAAATCCAGGTCTGGTGTAATCCAAGGGGTTGCCATGACGATCCACACTGTCCCAGTCAATGAAGAGCAGGATGTTCCCCATTGGCTGGGAGAGCAGTGCAGTGACCTGAGCTAACATCAATGGGTCAGCCCAGGTCACTGCAGGGGATGACAAGTGCTGCTGTCAGTGAGGTACATTACCTGCGCTGATCTCCTGCACTGCTGACAGCACCTGTCACTGAGTTCAATGACTGCCGCCTTCACAGCCAAGTATCGCGAGCGACCCGTGACGTCACCGCTAGTCAGTCTCGGGTCGGAAGCGAGAGAAGGTGATGTGACAAGCGGCGGCCATGGAGGACAGTGACAGCGCTGAGGTCGGGACTTCATCACCGCAGGTAAGCCGAGCGGGACCATGTGTGCAGAGTGCAGGTGGGCGGATCCATGTGTGCTGGCGGCGGAGTGCGAAGTGGGTGGCGCTGAGGACGTCAGTGTCGTGGACTGCTTGGCTGGGGACAGGTGAGTGTGTGTGTGTGTGTGTGTGTGTGTGTGTACATGCCGCGTGCAGGAGGGGGCGGAGTCAGCTGAGCGGGGAAGTGTCTGCTTCCTGCACGTAACTAGAATAAACATCGGGTTACTAACCAAAGCGCTTTGCTTGGATTCCCAATGTTTATCTTGGTTACCAGCTTATGGCAGGCTTCCAGCGATGGCTCCTGCACACTGTAGCTGTAAAAAGCCCTGCTTTTTGCTGCTAGAACTGTTCTCGAACGTATCTAGAACTATCGAGCTTTAGCAAAAAGCTCAAGTTCTAGTTCAATCTAGAACAGCCCCCAAAATCACTCGAACCTCGAACCGCGCTCAACTCTAGTTATGACCTGTTGCAAACGTAATGTATGACCAGACATCAGCTCCTGTCAATGTTCTTTGAGGATTTAGCATGGGCAAAGACCTTCACGTCTCTAATATTTGTGAGTTTTGTGGTGCTGCAACCACCATCTTTAAAGGGGTTGTCCATTACTTGGACTGAGGACACCAGTTGACAAGGTCCTATTTCAATAATAGTTCAAATAACCAAACAGGCTACCAGCAAGTATTAAAGATGCTTGTCAATAATAGTAATAACAGCTGATTTTGAGGTGAATTTGGAGAAGCCACTTTTTATATTAGTTGCGTTGCGTTATTTACACTGTAATTTTTAGCAGAAAGTTTGTAATTTTTGCTAATAAACTTAATTTGCAATGGAGTATAAAAACTTTTGATTGCTATGGAAAGAAGGAAAATAAAAGCTTAAAGTATTACATAAAACAATTCTCCAAAATAATCCAACTATAACAGTTGTTAATAAAGAGTTAAAATCAACCCTAGAGCGACCTGACCATGTTGTCTCCGCCTCGTCGTGCCTCCAGTATTCCTTGCTAGGATTTTTGGCAGGTGAGTTATTTGTAGTTGATGTAGGATCCAGGTCTGTGAACATGGACATCACATTGACGGGGATCCTGATCCTCATATGCATTATCATCTACTCCTCATGGGACACCTTTTACAGAAAACGTAACCTACCTCCTGGTCCTACACCCCTGCCTCTCGTAGGAACGTTGCTGCACATTCGGAGAGGGGAGCTGGTTAATTCTCTCATGAAGGTCCGTTACTTTTATTACTATTGAAAGGAATAATTTAGATTTATTATATATACATTTTGGTATCATGTGGATGTGTAACTTGTTTTTTAGCTCTGGTCTCAGTATGGAGCAGTATATACCCTTTACTTTGGTTCTCGGCCAGTGGTTGTTGTCTGTGGGTACGAGGCAGTGAAGGAGGCCCTTATTGATCAAGGTGAAATCTTTTCTGGACGAGGACCCCTACCTATACTGGAGGAGTTTACCCAGGGTTATGGTAAGCAAAACGTTTGAACAATGTTCTATAATTAGGAAAATTAAGAACAACAAGGATAATAATCTATACAAAACTATCATAGTAGACATCTATTGATTTCCAATCGTAGAACATAGACAGGAACCCCAAGTAGAAGCCTCAGTGCTGAGCATAGATGTATAGGTTATTGGCAGAACGGTTTATCATTTTAGGATGGGCCAACATATTACTTTCCTAAAAGGTAACTAAACTTATAAAAAACTTTGATATTCTATAGCCACATGTCCGTAGTTTAGATCTGTAAGGGATCTGAGACCACATTAATTGTCCACATCAAGGGGCAGAAACAATGAGTGGCTCCTCAGAGCTTGGGCAGAGTGGTAAACCAAACCATACATTTTTTGTGGATTTTCGTACCCTTTAAGGATGATCAAAATTTGGTCTTAAAGGAAACGTTAGTCAGATTTTTTTTTAATATGGAAGTAGAGGCATGATTGTATAGATGTTTTTCCACCCCATCCACTCAGAACATGATCCCTAGTATGTAGCAATCGAATTCATTTTAGAAGCCACATGCAAATTAGGCTGGAGATTTACCGTCTGCGTATCTGTACAAATACCCGGCTTGTTGCCATTATTCTGACACCCGGTTCTCACAGTCACAATCCAGTTTTTAGTCACCAAAGGTCTTCTGTCTTTTTCACATGTGCATGCAAATTAGCCATGTGCTGACTGGAGGCAGGGTTAGTGGGGCAAAGCAGGGCGCCGACACATCATCCCATGGCCCAGCGTACAGCAGCGTGATTAGGTCATCACTCTCCGACCTCATCACACTGCTGCAGTAATTCATGCAAAAGGAGCCATAACCAAGTATAGAGTCATTTACTGTATAGACTTTTCAGTAGGCACCAACATTTCTGAGTTTAAAATCATTTTTTCAGTTCATCTCATATATTATTCTGATTTTCTGAGAATGATTTTTGGGTTTTCATTGGCTGTAAGTCATAATCAACATTAACAGAAATAAACACTTTAAATAGACCCCTTTGTGTGTAATGATGCTATATAATATATAGGAATCGATCCCTCTGTGTATAATGACTCTAAATAATATATAGGAATCGATCCCTCTGTGTATAATGACTCTAAATCCCTCTGTGTGTAATGACTCTATATAATATATAGGAATAGATCCCTCTGTGTGTAATGACTCTATATAATATATAGGAATAGATCCCTCTGTGTGTAATGACTATATAATTATATAGGAATAGATCCCTCTGTGTGTAATGACTATATAATATATAGGAATAGACCCCTCTGTGTGTAATGACTCTATATAATGTATAGGACTAGTTCACTCTGTGTGTAATGACTCTATATAATATATAGGAATAGATCCCTCTGTGTGTAATGACTCTATATAATATATAGGAATAGATCACTCTGTGTGTAATGACTCTATAATATATAGGAATAGATCCCTCTGTGTGTGTATTGACTCTATATAATATATAGGAATAGGTCCCTCTGTGTGTAATGACTCTATATAATATATAGGAATAGATCCCTCTGTGTGTAATGACTCTATATAATGTATAGGACTAGATTCCTCTGTGGGTAATGACTCTATATAATATATAGGAATAGATCCCTTTGTGTGTAATGACTCTATATAATATATAGGAATAGATCCCTCTGTGTGTAATGACTCTATATAATGTATGGGACAAGATTCCTCTGTGTGTAATGACTCTATATAATATATAGGAATAGATCCCTCTGTGTGTAATGACTCTATATAATATATAGGAATAGATTCCTCTGTGTGTAATGACTCTATATAATAGATAGGAATAGATCCCTTTTTGTATTGAATTAAAAAAATAAATTAACTTTTTGATGATATTCTAATTTATTGAGATGCCCTTGTAGGTTAAATATAGATACATAAAATTGATAATGACTGCAGTGACAGAAAGTAATTAGTAAAACATTTGTACTTGCAGGAAGGTCAAATATATTTTTTAGGACTTATATGATCGATAGCAATCGTGGAAAGTTTACAGAGAACCTCGTGTTCCAATGTAAGTTATATGAGGCTACCGAGGTATTTAGTTTCACAACAGTTGAAGAATTGCTTCATTGACATTACATTTAGGGCTTGTTCAGAAGAGCGTATGATACGAAGTAATAATCGGACAGAACCCTGAGCAATGTAAATCTATACAACTGTTCAAATGACAGTTGTTTTCACATGGAATCACAACATGCACTATTAAAGTCTTGCCCATTCAAGTCTATGGCAGTGTTACCTAGGAGGAAGCTTAGATAAAAGCTTCCTAACAGATCATTATTTAGTATTAGTAAATACAGAAAATGGTCAATGAACAATAGTTCATAGCAATTAAAAACTAAATTTTCTGTCTTTAGCTAAATGTGCCAAATGTTTGGTGCAATCAAATGTCATCACCTAAGTCTACGCAGCTTAACTTTGCTTCTGGAAAAGAGTAGATAGACTAAATCCACTTTGACATCCCTAAAAGGGAACTGTACTTTAATTGATCTTTGCATAAATCAATAGCACAGGTGAATATAAGAAAGTTTGCAATATATATTATCAAAGAATTTAGATTCTTTCTCCCCTTATGAGCCCCTTTTTTCCCACCTGCCTCCTGAACTTGTCATCCTCTATGAAAAATAACAACTCTGTCTTGCTCAACACAAAAAGGGCAGACGGTGGTGTAAGGTGACAGTCTATTGTATAAATGGGGGTAGGAATAGTGAGGAGCAGAGTGAGAAAATGAGCTGAGGGAGACACCAAAAAATTCTGCTGAGCAGTCTTACAAGTCTTTTATCTCACCCCATAAATGGATTCATATCAACACTGCTGGAAAAGAGTAGATAGAGTAATTAAATTTGATATGCCTAAAAGGGACTGTACTTTAAATAATCTTTGCATAAATCAATAGCACAGGTGAATCTAAGAAATTTTGCAATATATTTTATCAAATAATTTAGATTCTTTCTCCCCTTATGAGCCTCTTCTTTTCCCACCTGCCTCCTGAACTTGTCATCCTCTCTGAAAATTAACAACTCTGTCTTGCTCAACACAACAAGGGCAGATGGTGGTGTAAGGTGACAGTCTATTGTACTAATAATAAATGGGGGGAGGAATAGTGAGGAGCAGAGTGAGAAAATGAGCTGAGGGAGACACCAAAAAATTCTGCTGAGCATTCCTACAAGTCTTTTATCTCACCCCATAAATGGATTCACATCTACTCTGCTGGAAAAGAGAAGATAGAGTAAATCCAATTTGATATGCCTAAAAGGGACTGTACTGTAAATAATCTTTGCATAAATCAATAGCACAGGTGAATATAAGAAACTTTACAATATATATTATTAAAGAATTTAGATTCTTTATCCCGTTATGAGCCCCTTCTTTTCCTACCTGCCTCCTGAACTTGTCATCCTCTATGAAAAATAACAACTCTGTCTTGCTCAACACAACAAGGGCAGACGGTGGTGTAAGGTGACAGTCTATTGTATAAATGGGGGGATGAATAGTGAGGAGCTGAGAGAGAAAATGAGCTGAGGGAGACATCAAAAATGTTGCTGAGCATTCTTACAAGTCTTTTATCTCACCCCATCAATGGATTCACATCTACACTGCTCAGAATTGCTGTATAATATCCTCCATACTGTTACTGCTTCTCTCTGTATATTAACTAAGGATTGAAGAGTAGGAATCCCACTTTCTGGGCTTTGTTGTATTTGGGGACATCAGCTCAGCGTTAATTTCAGCATCTTTTTTCCCCACCACTGGAGTGGTGCTTTTAATCTATGGTCTCTTGCCCTACTCTGATACTCACCCTCCAGCATCTTCAGCTTTTATTGACGTCTCTCCGCTCCCATGACACCATCTTGTGACCGCAACTGCTGAGCTGTCTGCCAGAGAGAAGTGATGTCACAAGCGCTCAAAACAAGTCTATGAGGGAAAGAACAAGGCTCTCATAGACTTGTATTCAGTTATGACCACCGGTGATTTTCATGAAACAACGTAGCTTCCGGCAGGTCACAAACTACCTGAAACAGGAGCGGCAGTGATAGAAGGTGAAGACGCCAGAGGACCCCAGAGGGTGAGTATAATACATGGAGCAGGGGACTTAGATTAAAAGCATCACTCCAGTGGTGGAAATAAACCACTGGAGTGATGCTTTAAGGACAAAGTCTGCAGTAGAGCAAAAGCTGGTGAATAAAGCAGAATGCACGACATTAAATATATAGTTTGCTTCTAGCTTTGGTTTTTATATTTTCATATTTTCACATAAGTCATTAATGTGATAATGTACTCTAGATTCTGTAAATTTATAATGAGATCAGGGCTTTGTAATGGCCACTCCAAAACATTGACTTTGTTATCCTTCAGCCACTTTGTAACCAGTTTGGCATTATGGTTCAGGTCATTGCCCATTTGGAAGACTCATTTCTGCCCAAGCTTTACTTTCCTGGCTGATGTTTTGAGATGTTGCCACATAATCTTCTTTCCTCATGATGCCATCTATTTTGTGAAGTGCACCAGTCCCCACAACATGAGGCTGCTACCACCGTGTGTCACAGTTGGGATGGTGTTCTTAGGCTTCAAAGCTTCTCCCTTTATCCTCCAAACGTAATGATGGTCATTATGGTCAAACAGTTCAATTTTAGTTGAACCCAACTGAGGAAAATGTGGGTTGGCTTCAATTGTCAGAAAGTGAGTGAGTGGAGGCTGTCCACTCGGATACTGAAAGTGTATCCAAACCTCTGTGTGCATACCGCAACTAATATGGACCAGAAATCCGAGTATCTGCGGAGCAGCCTCTGAGAGAGTGAAGAAGCTGCTGGACTCTTAATAGTGGCATAGAAACATCTCTAAAAGGACCCCTGGGAGAAGAGAGGGTTTGCTTCATCTGACTGGGGTCAGCGGGATACATCTGTTGAGAGTTGTATCCAAATCTGTGGGGGGAAACCGCAAAAGTATCGGACTGTCATCCATGTGTGATGTGTATCACAAGTGTGATTTATGCTGTGATGTTAATAAACTGCTGGACTTTTTAATAAGAGCGTTCCTGTGTGCTACCTCTGAGATGCAACAAAGTAAGTGACCCCCATCAAGTGAGTAAGCAAAATCTCACACCTTGGTGAGGAGTGTAGCTTCTAAAGACGAATTTGGCAATTTAGTAATTTTTGCATACAATCAGGAAAAAAACAAAACAAAAAGCAAATACCATTTAATGTTTCTATTTGTATCAGTCTTATAGCAGAACTCATTCTCTGAAATGTTCCCTTGCAGGCATCACTCTGAGCAATGGTGAAAGATGGAGACTCCTCCGGACGTTTACTGTGAGGATATTGAAGAGATTTGGATTTGGGAAGAAAAGTATTGAGTCCAAAATTCAAACAGAAGCACAATGCATTGTGGAAGAATTTAGGAATTCCAATGGTAAGATGGGCACACTTACCAAAATTTAGAACACAGAAGTTGAGACAATTAAGTCCTGCCCACCAAGAACGCCTTCGAAATAATATTTGGAGTTGGTTTTGTTAAATATTACCACTTTTGCAGTCCTTGGATTGCCCTGCCAAATTGTGACTGTTGCAAATCAAAAAGGTCCGTGGAGCCTCTGTTAGGAGTCTCAACATAGAAAATAGCCAGATATCCCTCCGGGAAGGACCTAGCCAAGGAGTGGCTCTTTTTAGGAGACCACCATAACCACCATAGTAAGTGGCCCTTTTAGTCAATATTCAGCTCTTGACGAGTTTAAAGATATGACAAGGGAAATACCAAGGCCAGGTATCCATCCACAGACAGCTGTATCGGGGTATTGCCCCTCATCAGTGTGGAGTATTATTCTGTGAATTGTGACTGTTGGCAACTTTGTAAGATGCAGTGTTGAAACTTATACCTAGACTTGATCTCTTGTAAAAATATGATAGCCTACAGCACATCTTACTGGAAAAAAATATAAATATTACAAGTTTAGTGACTACATACAACAGGTGAAATAAGTATCATTGCCACAATAAGGTTGCAAAGGTTTTGAGACAGCTCACTGGTTTTACACATCATGAGATGTTTCTTGTGTGGCACCTTGGTAATGAGAAATCTTTTTATAGACCATCAGATGAACCAACTGATATTCTCTCACTAAGTTGCAGGTTTACTTTCTAATTACTGATAGATTTCAGCTGGTCTCATGACTTACCATGGTTTTTTGCATATCTCTTTCTTCATGTGAGCAATACTTTTTCCCCGTGTCATTTCTCATTATTACATATAACTTAATTTCTGGACATCTAGGGTTTGATTTCCTTGCCTGTGTGGATTGGATGGGTTGATACCGACATTTGGTGAGAAATTCATGTCAATAGCACTTTTAGAAACATATTTACTAAGAAAATTCAATACTTATTTCACCAGTTGTAAAAGCACAAGGCCACAGACTGAATATATTTATAAAGGATGAGATGTAACAGAGTTAATTTTGTGATATAATTCTGTAGGGATGGTTAGATTGTACACTTTGATAGCATTCTTAACTAGAGATGAGCGAACTGCCCGCGGCTCGGCTCGCCAAGCAGAGCCAAGCAAGGGTGCGCTTGCGAGCCTTTATCGAACTGAACAAAAACCAAACCTAAGCCTTTATCCTAGCCTTTATACCTTTAACTCGAATGACCTCCTAACGACAACCCTGTGACACCCGGTAGCGTTGGGGTCACGGCGGTGTCATCAGGAGGTCATCTAAGTTCATTAGATACTCTGATGACCTCCTGTCACTGCACACACACACTGCTGGCTACTCATCGGCGATGCTGTTGCTTCTGAGTCTGCATGTCCACATCTTCTATAGTAATGTCTAAATCCCAGTGGCTAAAAGGACCTTTGCTGATGTCATGCCCATGTGACCAGAAGAGCCGCATGACATCAGAAAATGCCTTCGCCAACATAGCTGATATGACGAAGCAACACTATTTTTCTAAGTCCATGTGGACATGGAGTTGATTATAAAAGAAGTGCTGATCTGGGGGTAAGACTCACAGATGGGGAGGTCCACCATAATCATGCAAGGTGGGCTTCACCTCCCCCTGCACTCCCCTTATCTGGTGGTCTCACCCAAAGACCCTCGCTTCTATGATAAACAATTCCATGCCCATGTGGACTTATAAAAATAATGTTTATTCTGGCTGTAAATGTTGGACAGCATTTTGAACACGTCCCTATCTTGTCATAGGGGCGCATTGAAATGACATCATATCTGGATGGAGCCCGTAGACTCTAGCATCTACTGTAAGTATCGTAGTATAAAAATAAATAAAACAATTGGCGTAGGGTCCCTCCGTATTTTGATACCCAGCACAGATAAACCATACGGATACAGGCTGCCTACCCAGTCCTGCGCTTATCTTGGCTATGGATAAAAAAAAAGTGGAACCGCATGTGGCTTTTTTTTTCAGGTATTTAAATAAATAATGTATAAATAACAACGTGTGGTCCCACCAAGCTTGATATCCAGTCATGATAAAGCCTGACAGCTGGGGGATGGCATTCTCAGACTGGGGAGGCCTACAGTTATTAAGCCCCACAGTCTAGAAATGCAAACTGCTGCTGCTCGAGATTGTCGCATCCATTAGATGCGACATGCTTGGTGCTTTACCAGCTCCTCCCGATTGCCCTGGTGCGGTGGCTATCGGGGTAATAAGGGGTTAATAACAGCGCACAACTATCATCAAGCCCAAAATTAATTATGGTAAAGAGTCTTCTATGAGACCCCCATCACTATCCTTTAAGTAAAAAGAAATACACAAACACCGAGAAAAATCTTTTATTTGGAATAAAATACAAAACCACCCTCTTTCACCACTTTATTAACCACAAAACACCCAGGTTCGACATAATCCAAACGAGGTCCCACGACGGTCCTGTGTCTGCTACATCCTAGCCTGGAGAGACCAAAAACATGTCAAATCTCTGTAGGTTCCTGTAAAAACTGACAAGGGGGACCTGGCTGGCAGCCGTGACGTCACTCAGTTCATTGGACGTGAAGCACTCTGGCTTGAAGTGCAGGGCCGTGTACCACACCCTGCCAGCCCTTTAACAATGACAGTACTGGACTGCATTGTCAGTGTACTGACCTCGGCCCCAAGCAGCTCTTCCTGTCAGTGCTGTGTGATTTGCCAGGAGCAGCTGCCGAGAAACGCCAGGCTGACAGGAGATGGCAGCCTGCGTCACCGCTGGCCACAGCATGTATTGATCTCAGCCCCCGGCAAGCTCCTCCTATCAGCATTATGTGCTCTGCCAGGAAGAGCCGCTGAGAGATACCAGGCTGACAGGAGATGGCAGGTTGTGATCACCGCTAGCCGCAGCATGTATTAATCTTGGCCCCCGGCAGCATCTCCTGTCAGGGCTGTGTGCTCTGTAATGTGTCGCGGGCGGAGGGGCCATGCTCGCTACGCTCAGGTCCGGGGCTGCTGCTGCTCGGTGGCTCGAGCGGTGGGCCGGACCCGTCCTCGCCCATGAGTGAAAAAGGGGTGGTTTGTTTGGGGAGAGAGTTCGTGACGCCACCCACGGGTCATGGTGATAATGGTCACCACCGCTGCTGGTGACGGGGATCCCGGGAGCGATGGCAGGGAGCAGCTAGGATGTTAGTTCCCCCTCCATGGGTAGTGGTTGATGATCCCGGGGGGCGGTGGTGTTACAGGGAGGCAGGGTAGCTGGGGTGCAGGGTTGCGGAGGCAGCACGGCGCGGTGCCGGATGACACTGTTGTACTCACTCAGGCACAAATTCACAGAGTCTCTGGTAAACCAAGCGGCTGGATGGACGGGTCCCGCAGCTGGCTGCAGTGTCTTTGCTCTCCCCGGACAGGTTGATGGTGGCTGTCTTTCCCTGCACCACTATGTATGAATTGACTCCGATGGTTTCCCACTGGTAATCCGCTCCCCGGCGTGTATGTACCGAAGGAGCCCGTTTTGCCCGCAGGCGCTGGCCCTTGGATCTCTAGCCTATGGCGGTGGCTTTTTATCCTCGCTGTGTGGACGGTTGCCTTCTGTCGGGTCTTGGGTGTTAGGGAACCCCTGGGGTTCCAGTCACTATTGGATTTGACCGTTGTTGGCGGCTCCTAGCCTGGTCGGGGTCTGATGGTCCGCCTTTGTGCTTGGTGCAGATCTGCTCCCCGGTTCGGTACCGGCGGGCCACCGCCCATCCCCGGTCCTACAGTTCCGCTGACTTGCACCACCTCCTGCAGAAGGCCACCACTACCGTCTGCCGACCTTGCTGACAGTGCCTGGGCTCCGACCCAGACACTAGCAGTTTCTCCTCTCTCACTTTCAACTCCAAACTCAACTCCTCTCCACTCCACTTGAACTCCACACTCTAACTGACTGCTTTTCCCGCCTCCAGGCCTGTGAACTCCTCGGTGGGTGGGGCCAACCGCCTGGCTCCGCCCCACCTGGTGTGGACATCAGACCCTGGAGGAGGCAACAAGGATTTTGTTTGACTGGTGTTGACTATCCAGGGGAGGGTGTGTGTGTGATGTTATGTTTGTGACTACCTGGCTAGTCCAGGGCGTCACATAATGCACTCCCAGACTGGCACTGTCAGCATTAATGTGCTAGCGGAGTATAGGACATGGCCCCGCACGTTAAACAAGAGTGCTTCAGGTCACCAGAGGTCATATCATGGGATCCCAGTTATGAGCTCTGGTGAAGTGAGTGATGTCACTGCTGCCAGTCAGGTCCTTCTTGTCAGTGTTTCCCGGAGCCTGAAAAGAAAGGACATGTTTTCAATGTCTTCACTCTTCAGGCTAGGATGTATCAGAGCTGCATTGCTGTGGGATCTTGTGTGGATTACGTTGGACCGGCAGGGGTGTTTTTTGAGGTTAATAAAAAGGGGAAAGAAGGTTTTTTGTATTTTATTCCAAAAAAAGAAATTTCCTCAGTGTTTGTGTATTTCTTTTTAGTTATAGGATTAATGATGGATTGGGTCTCATAGAAGACCCCTTCCTATCACTAACTTTGGGCTTGATGACAGTTGTGCGCTGTTATTAACCCCTCATTACCCTAATTGCCACCACACCAGGGCAATCGGGAAGAGCCGAGTAAAGTGCTGAGCTTTTCGCATCTAATGGTTGCGACAATCTCGGGCAGCTACAGGTTGCTATTTTTTAGGCTGGGCTGCCTAATAACCGTAGTCCTCCCCAGTCTGAGAATACCATCCCCTAGCTGTTGGGCTTTATCATGGCTGGGTATCAAAATTGGGAGGGACCATACGCCGTTTTTTTAAATTATAAAAATCTGCATACGGTTCCTATTATTTTGATACACAGCCTAGATAAGCACAGGGTTTGGGTTTCAGCCTGTAGCCATATGCTTTATCTGTGATGGGTATCATAATATGGGTGGACCCTACACCAATTGTTTTATTTATTTGTTTTTATACCATGATACTGACTCGCAGGCAGACAGCACCTGTGAGTGGTTGCAGTTAGACACTGTTACACAGGCTGGGGGCGCGTCTGACTGAAACCAATCACAGACACCAGGCCAGCCGTTGGGTGGGGAAAGCAGGAAAGCAGTGAATATGTGATGAGCGGTACAGGAAGTGAAGGAGAGGCTGCGAGAGCAGCGTACAGCCGCATGGGAGCAGTGTGACAGCCGTCCCAGTGATCGGTGAGTATGAAGCGCTTGATCCTACCCTTTAGCACCAGATTTCAAATGTATTTTTGGAAATGCGGTATTCGTGTGAAAACCGAACGCCAAGTTTTAAGAGCCCGAATAAACACGATCAGGCTCGTACCGAACCTGAGTCTGGCAAGCCTTTATCGAATACGTTTGCTCATCTCGACTATTAACAAGTGGTAAATGTATGGACAACGGAGGCACAGAACCCCCCCCAAAAAAAAGTATTAAATAAAGGCTATAAAATAAATATGAACACCATGTGACAATAAAAAAATGATACTTTCTTACACAAAATTAACAAAACTATATATCACACAAGACAAAAACATGATGACGAAGGAACAATAACTGATGACTGGAAAGGTATAATACTGTTATAATGTACTGTAAATGCTGAAAATAAAAGAAAATGAAAAAATGATGTTCTACATAAATATTCAAGGTCTAGTGGCCATGGAAATGAAGCTGATATGAAGCCAAGGTGGGATGATAAAAATAACAGTATTGCACTGGGAGAAGGTGTAAACTGAATAAAGGTGAAATAAAATAAAACCCAATATGGCACAGGTCCATTTCTGGTAATAGTTATAATGTGAAAAATATCATAATAACCAGAGAATAGGTGTACAGTCTTGATGACTTGGTAGAGAGATTTTGTTTCCTCACCGCTTACACCAATGCGAGTTTCGCGTAAGCTTCCTCAGGGAGTGTTCACATATTTCTTCACTCTCTGGCTCCCCTCAGCATCCTTGCAACCAAATTCAGCCACTTCTTTTTTGCAACTCAAGAATTTTGATAGATCAATAGATAATTATTGAAATGTCCAATTCAATTCTAGGTCAACCCTTGGATCCACATAAGAACCTCATGGATGCCTTTTCCAATGTTCTCTGTGCTGTTATATTTGGAGATCGTTTTGAGTACAAAGATCAGCGGTTTATTAAGTTTCTTCAAATTGCAGAAGAAACTTTCACTCTACAAACTTCCAACTGGGGACAGGTAAAGAGTTTTTGTAATCTTCTGGTGAGTAGACACCTAATAAAGGTAGAGGAGAAATTTGGTACATGTCTAGGGTGCAGCTAGCATTTTGTAACACAAATTATGACATTTTTTGAAAAATGTAGACCTACTGAAGTTTTTACCACTCAATATCAACAAAAATGAGACCAACCAAGGCTGAGCCCAACAACACCATGGGCCCATAGAACTTACATGGTTTGACAACTTTAGGCAGAATGACGGGTAATATGTTCCTTATCTGACCAATCACCATCTTCATGTTCTCCATGGCATTACAGCTGTACAGCATTCTTCCCACAATTATGAAGTACGTTCCTGGACCTCACCACAGAATGATCCCAATCTCACAAGAACTGGAAGGTTTTATACATGAGAGGGTAAAAGCCAGCATGGAGACCCTGGATTCCACCTCACCCAGACATTTCATTGACAGCTTCCTCATCAAAATGGCTGAGGTATTTATTTACAGAATAAAGGGGAAATCATAAGTTCGGATATTAATACTATGAATAGATTCAGATTGCTATTGTCCTTAGGCGGGCTTTGCACGCTGCGACATCAGTAACAATGTGTTACCGATGCTGCAGCGATAGTCCCGCCCCCGTCGCACGTTCGATATCTAGTGAAAGCTGCCGTAGCAATTATTATCGCTACGGCAGCTTTACACACACATACCTGCCGTGCGACGTCCCTCTGGCCGGCGACCCGCCTCCTTCCTTAGGGGGCGGGTCGTGCGGCGTCACAGTGACGTCACACGGCAGGCGGCCAATTGAAGTGGAGGGGCGGAGATGAGCAGGATGTAAACATCCCGCCCACCTCCGTCCTTCTCATTGCAGCCGGGAGGCAGGTAAGGTGAAGGTCCTCGCTCCTGCGGCTTCACACACACCGATGTGTGCGGCCGCAGGAACGAGGAACTACATCGTACCTGTCGCTCCCCCGGCATTATGGAAATGTCGGAGGCTGCAGCGATGATACGATAACGACGCTTTTGCGGTCGTTCATCGTATCATCTAGGATTTACACACTACGACATCGCAAGTGACGCCGGATGTGCGTCACTTTCGATTTGACCCCACCGACATCGCACCTGCGATGTCGTAGTGTGCAAAGCCGCCCTTAGACTGCAAGGTTATCACTGAGCAAGGTCTGGAGTTTATTACAAGGTGAACGCTTGAATATCCCATTACAAGCCCACCGCCATAGCGAGGAATGGACAGGCCATCAATGTAATATTCTAGACGCCGTAGCTAAATAGTCATTGTTGAACTAAAGGACTGGACTTTGATTTCTTTACAGGAGAAGAATAATCCCAACACTGAGTTTAATTTAAAAAATCTCCTAATAACAACTCATAACCTGTTTGTAGCGGGTATGGAGACGGTGACCACCACCCTGCGATACGGACTGCTTATGTTACTGAAGTATCCAGAAATTCAAGGTGTGTAAAGAGTCACTACCACATATGTAGGAACACTAAGTTTGCTTTTGCTGTATTTCATAGAATTACTGCTGCTAGTGAAGTGCGGGTACTCTATGTAACAGCGTGACGTGATGGGACGTGTAGTGATAGGCACCACCTAGCAGTAGGGCAAGAGCAGTGGCAGATTAGGTGTTAGATAAGATAGGGGAGGAGCCACAGATGGCCAGTGAGTAAGTTAAAAAGACTTGTCTTATGAGGGGAGTTCTACAAAAAGGGTTTGTGGTGTAAAGACGTGGCATGGTGTCAGGAGCCAGTCAGGAAACCCTGAAGTAACCTCTTAAGGTTCAAGGCCTACAGCTGACCCCAGTGGGCTATGGGAAGTCGTGTGACTAGACAGCTGTTGGGGTCCAGAAGCAAACAGCAGTGAGAAGAAGCGTGACGGAACGGAGACACAGATGCCCAGCATACTTGCAGATGTGATCCAATTTAGCGGGGATAGGTAGAGTGATAGTACCCCAAGTTACAGTAACCGCAGAACCTCTAGTAGTGAGGCCATGTCTCTCATATGTTTTCCTATGATATATAGGACTTAAGCTTTTACATCGTTTATTTATTCATTTTATTTTTCACATTCTGTCCCCTGTAAGATCATAAAAGACTTTGGGGGGAACATTTCAACATTTAAACATTTTTATTTTCATCCTATTTCCCGTGTAACTTGGCTTGGTATAATAGCCCCAGTTAAAATGGAAATGCAGCCTCCTGGCTACATAACATAGCTCTTTGGTCTCCTAGGACTCAGCAGCTCCTGCTCCTTCACTGTACATAGTGGTAACAGGACTGCAGTGTATGGAAGAGGAAGCAGCTTTCCCCTCCTTCTTTAGCGCCATGTACGTACAGTTATGAAGAAGGCTGTTTCTATCTTCCCGCTCCTGCAGCATTCAGAAACAGTGCCACCTCTGTCCATAGGATGAGTCTACATCTCAAGTCTATGTAGTTATTGGGATTTATCTGCAATACCAAACATAGCATGTGGACAGATGTGGCACTGTTTATTAAAGAAACCAGCCAGGTTTCTGCAAATCCTACATATCCTTTTTAAAGAGGCTATCCAATCATCTACTATTGATAGGTCAACTTTATCAGATCAGTAAGGGTCCAACACACAATACTAACAGTGATCAGCTGTTAGAACCAACAATAGGGGTACACCACACCACCTCTAAATGTACAGAACTGCTAATCAGCTTCTGCTCAGCGAACACTGTGCAGTTTCATTCAATATGTACTTCAGTTGAATATGTACAAAGCTAAACGCATCTGCTTAATGGGTGTGCTGGATGTCGGCTCCCCTCCCAATCTTATATTGATTACCTATTCTAAAAATAGGCCACCAGTGTTAGATGCTCCGACAAACCCCTTCAGTCAAGCAAGAATATAGTTATCAGGGGTGCAGGGATAGCAGTTGAACTTGGACCCCAAAAGCAACATAAGAAGATACCAGTAGTACGTATAGTAGTGAGTGATGGGCCCATGACAAATATAATTTTGGCACTCATACACCTCAAATTACAAAGAAGGAAAGTCAAGAAGATAAAGATACTTGTGTAAAAAGTATTTACTCAACTCTATCCTGCTATCCTACAAATTTCTGCTTCTAAAGGACGCTTTATACGCAGCGACATCTCTAGCGATGTTGCTAGCGATCGCACCCGCCCCCGTCGTTTGTGCGTCATGGGCAAATCGCTGCCCATGGCGAACAATATCACTTGGATGCGTCACACGTACTTACCTTCCTAACGATGTTGCTGTGGCCGTCAAACAAACTCTTTTCTAAGGGGGCAGTTTGTGCGGCGTCACAGCGACGAAACACAGCAGGACCGCCAATAGAAGCGGTGAAGCAGAGAGCAGCCGCATTAACGTCACGCTCACCTCATTGCCGGAGGACGCAGGAATGCTGTTGTTCGTCATTCCTGGGGTGTCACACGTAGCGATGTGTGCTGCCTCAGGAACGAAGAACAACCTGCGTACGAAACGAGCAACGATATTTGGGAAATGAACGACGTGTCAACAATCAATGATTTTGGTAAGCATTCGGATCATTAGCTGTCGCTCGTAGGTGTCACATGCAACGACGTCGCTAACGAGGCTGGATGTGCGTCTTGAATTCCGTGACCTCAGCGATATCTCTTTAGCGATGTCCTTGTGTATAACGAGGCCTTAAGTGTACAAATGGCGTGCTATGTCAAAACATAATTCCAGTATGGTAACTATGTAAGTAATTTGTGTAACTGAATATTTAAACATTAATCTATACTTTCAGCCAAAATCCACAGGGAGATTGATCAAGTAGTTGGAGGAGACCGAGCTCCGAACTATGAAGATAGAGTGAAAATGCATTATACTCAGGCTGTTATTCAGGAAATCCATCGGTACAGTGACATTTTGCCTCTCAATCTTCCCCATATGGTGACCAGAGATATCCAGTTTCAAGGATATGACCTCCCCAAGGTATGGTCCTCTTATGTATCAATCAATTATTTACTCATTATCTGGGATATTGGTCAAACCAGTGGGACCGCCATGGGGTCTAACAGTACACAAGGAATAATAAAGTACACAGTGCATGTGATGTAGACACAAATGTAATGACTTTTATTTCATGCAGCAGACAAAAATTGACTTTTGACACCTGCTATCAGCATCTTTCTAGACATAGTAATCTTTTATTACAATATATTATTTTTTTTAAAGGGCACAGAAATTTACCCATTACTCTGCACAGTTCATCGTGACCCCAAACAGTTTTCTTCTCCATGGAAGTTTGATCCGACCCGCTTTTTGGATGAAAGCGGAAAGTTCAAGAAGAATGAAGCAGTGATGCCTTTTTCAGCAGGTAGGAATCTGAAATCCATGCCATGGTGCTCCATCCAAAAAAGTGGAAAATGAGACAAATATGGGGACAAAAAAATTGGTTTCAGCCTCTGAGTTAAACAATTGTTAATAGTTATTGACTTAAAGCAGGGATGTTGAATAGAGGTGAGCGAACCCACAATCTAAAGGCCGTTGTTCATATCAAACACTAGTTGTCCAGAGCTCCTGACATGGTCTTTTAAACAAGTATGTGTCCAAGTTTGGGTGCTGTTTGTATGCTAACGACTCAATCGAACATTTGGGTGCTCAGCCCAGTGAAAGCCACTTGCAGTTTTTGAATGGCTCTCACTGGAGGTTGTTTTCAAATGCTGTGTGTCCGAAAAAATCCTACCCTCTCTCCCCCAGAAATGCCCTCTTTATGGTTGACTGTATGTGGGCAAAGGGCCGAACTGCCCAATCATCGACTTCCAAGATACTCGTTACTTGGGTTGAGCCTGCTAGTTCCAGGCACCATTGACTTACATGGGTTCAAGTTCAGGTCAAGTCTGGGTCCCAAAAAATTTTTTTAATTAAAGTCTGACAGAACCTGATGAACCTGAATATACAGTACATGGGTCCACTAATCTCTAATCTTAAGAGATTATTTTTACTAGAAATCCCATGCCCACTGTGCGTGTACTGCCCACAGCATAAAATGACCTGCAGTGCAGCTTTCCGAGTCGCAAACATGTCAATACTTTGCTGCGGCGACATGAGTGTTCTCCGCAAGGAGAACGCAGCGAGAAACCGCAACTGCCCGAGCCCAGATCGTGGGCATGAGCAGCTGTGATCTCCTGCGGAGGAGACCCGCGACCCTGCAGGTCAGGAGCCACTGCGAGTGCACATACCCTTACTGCTGCCCTTTACTTTTTCCTTGCTTAGTCAGAGATTTAGGTCAGTTTCACACCTCCAGGTTTTCCAATGCATCTCCTAACCTGAGCTAACAGTTTCACAGGCTTATATGAAGCAGTTCACTCAGGTCAGGAGACTCGATGGTTGATCCTGGTTTCCCAGTTGGAGAACCATCCATGTTTCAATGATGGGTGAAACCGGGTTAACAATAACTTACTTATCCTACAAGTTGTGTATCGGTAGGGTAAACCTGCTCATTCCCGATCACTGAGCAAACATTGGCCAACCATTAGCCATCGAACGAACAAACGCTTGTTCTTTAGGTGATCCAGCCTTTTACACTGGCATAAATATCATCGTTATCAACAACCAATTGCCGAGTGGATGTGCTGCCAAAACATGGATTCTATATTGAGGACAGAACGATGGTATTACTGATCATTCTGTCTCCATTTATTTGTGTCTGTAGCAATAAATGGTTGTGATGGAGGACCTGCCATGAAAGTGCCTAACTTTTATCATTTACTCTTTTTAGGAAAGAGGATCTGCCCAGGCGAGGTTTTGGCCCGAATGGAGCTTTTTATCTTCTTGACTACCATTCTGCAAAATTTTAACCTGACTTCAATGAAAGAATTTACAGAGACTGATATTACTCCAAAATTGGCCGGATTCTTAAATGCCCCCATTCACTTTGAACTGTCATTTCTTCCTCGCAAGATCTGATGTACTTTGGTCTTCCAAGGCAGTTTATGAAATAATATATAGATACTACACGGTTATTCATCGTTACCCTTTTTTCTTGTTCAACCTCATGATTATTATTATTTTATTTTTTTTGCATGATTTGTTTTTGTGTATAAAGTGTGTATATAGCCCCATCTATGTATATCGCTTCAAGTGCAATATAATGTAACATGGAGTATTCAACATGGAAAAATTAAACAATTCCTCCGTTCCCCCATCCAGGGCCGATTCTAGACAAAATATAGCCCTGGGCAAAACTTAATGTGCAGCTCCAAATACTATGCAATTTAACTATCATAAACAAAGATTTAAGGGTACTTTGCACACTACGACATCGCAAACCGATGCTTGCGATGCCGAGCGCGATAGTACCCGCCCCCGTCGCAGCTGCGATATCTTGTGATAGCTCCCGTAGCGAACATTATCGCTACGGCAGCTTCACATGCACTTACCTGCCCTGCGACGTCGCTCTGGCCAGCGACCCGCCTCCTTCCTAAGGGGGCGGGTCGTGCGGCGTCACAGCGACATCACACGGCAGGCGGCCAATAGAAGCGGAGGGGCGGAGATGAGCGGGACGTAAATACCGCATAGCCGGCGTGAGCCTCGGTGACGCAGGTAAGGAGATGTTCCTTGCTCCTGCGGCTTCACACACAGCGATGTGTGCTGCCGCAGGAACGAGGAACAACATCGTAACATCGGTCCTTTCGAAATTATGGAAATGTCGGACCCTACACCGATGATACGATTTCGCCGCTTTTGCGCTCGTTAATTGTATAAAAAATAATTTACACACTGCGATATTGACAGCGATGCCGGATGTGCGTCACTTTCGATTTGATCCCACCTGTGATGTCGTAGTGTGCAAAGTACCCCTTACTCTAAAAATTTCAGGGTTTTTGACCCTTCACGATCAGGCTATTTCTTGGTTTTTCATTTTTATTTTTTCTTCCCCTTATTCCAAGAGTCATAACTTTTTTTATTTTATTTTTCTTTACACAAATCTATATGAGGGCTTGTTTTTTTGCAGGACAAGTTGTACTTTTGAAGGACACCATTCATTTTATCATGTGATGCACTGGAAAGCAGGAAAAAAATTCCAAGTGTGTAGAAATTGCCAAAATAAAGTGCAATTTCACAAATCAATGCATAAATCTGAGATAGGCATATACCCTGATAAAATTTTTCAATCGTGGTCTACACTTATTTTTTGATTTATGTATTGACTATGTGGGGATGGTAAGGGGCAGTAGTCGCAGGAAAGGGGCAGCTCGGCAGCAGTCCTCCTTCTGAAGTCTGCGCCTCAGCCACCACCACAGAGCAAGGGGGAAGGGATTGGTCAAGGTGATCCTGGCTGAATGTGGGGTCTTGGTGTGTGCAAGCCATACCTGTGTTTAGGCCTTTGTGCTGACATGGATTCTTTCACTGGGAAGTCACAGACACAGATACTCATTTCCTTTTCAACAGTCTTTACTCAACATTATGCACGGTACTTAAAACACGTCATCACTGACGCACAATACTTGAACAAGTCTTTTACAGTACAAATGACTTCAAGGCACAGTTTTACTTTAGGCTGCTCCATCATTCCTGATACTATTGCTGCTGTTTGTTCGTCCTCCTCCTTAGGGGTGCTTCACACACAGCGAGCTCGCTGCCGAGATCGCTGCTGAGTCACGGTTTTTGTGACGCAGCAGTGACCTCATTAGCGATCTCGCTGTGTGTGACACTGAGCAGCGATCTGGCCCCTGCTGCGAGATCGCTGCTCGTTACACACAGCCCTGGTTCGTTTTCTTCAAAGCCGCTCTCCTGCTGTGACACACAGATCGCTGTGTGTGACAGCAAGAGAGCGACAAATGAAGCGAGCAGGGAGCAGGAGCCGGCGTCTGACAGCTGAGGTAAGCTGTATCCAAGATAAACATCGGGTAACCAAGGTGGTTACCCGATATTTACCTTAGTTACCAGCCTCTGCAGCTCTCACGCTGCCTGTGCTGCCGGCTCCGGCTCTCTGCACATGTAGCTGCTGTACACATCGGGTTAATTAACCCGATGTGTACAGCAGCTAGGAGAGCAAGGAGCCAGCGCTAAGCAGTGTGCGCGGCTCCCTGCTCTCTGCACATGTAGCTGCATTACACATCGGGTTAATTAACCCGATGTGTACTGTAGCTAGGAGAGCAAGGAGCCAGCGCTCAGTGTGCGCGGCTCCCTGCTCCCTGCTCACACAGCTAAGCAGTGTGCACTGGCAACTAATATAAACATCGGGTAACCATACCCGATGTTTACCTTAGTTACCAGTCTCCGCAGCTTCCAGACGGCGGCTCCGTGCAAGCGCAGCGTCGCTTGCACGTCGCTGCTGGCTGGGGGCTGTTCACTGGTCGCTGGTGAGATCTGCCTGTTTGACAGCTCACCAGCGACCATGTAGCGATGCAGCAGCGATCCTGACCAGGTCAGATCGCTGGTCGGATCGCTGCTGCATCGCTAAGTGTGAAGGTACCCTTACTGCCCGGCACCATGGTTTCACACAATAAAGTCATAGAGTCCCACATGGACACGGTCTCGTCCCACCCACAGGGACCCTCTCTGTATAACAGTTTCGACCACCGATGGACAAAGCTCGTCTATTTACTCTCCATGCAGACCTGTTCACCAAGATCTATGCCAAACCTCTCCTTAAGGACTATTATTGCTGGAGTCAGCCCACTGACCAGGATCCCTCTCTAGTTTGGGCCTGGTACTCATGACTTGGGAATGGAGGTGACACTCTAATTAGCCACGACCAGTTTGACCCTGAGGGTCAGGTCTCAAATGCCACAAACACCTGCTTTCTTCAGCCTAAGTTGTCTGATGGCTGGGCACACTTCTCATTCCCGCTATGATACCCACTGGTACAACTTTCTAACTAATCCTCTTTGATTGACCAGACTCGGATGGAGTCAGGCTGTATCCTGCAGCTGACTCCTCCTCTTATGGGCGCTCCTTTTGTATGAATTGCAGCATCAATGCGGCATTGCCTGTGGCAAAGCTGGGGTGTTATGAAAGCCCAAGTTGCTTTGATAGCAGCCTTTAGCTTGTCTGCATTGTTAGGTCTGGTTTCTCTCATATTCCTCTTGACAATACCTGATAGATTCTCTATGGTGCCAAGCGCTGCTTGAAAATGAAATTTCCATCTTCAAGAAGCTTGTCGGCAGAGGGAAGCATGAAGTGCTCTAAAATTTCCTGGTAGACGGCTGCGCTGACTTTGGTCTTGATAAAACATAGTGGAGCTACACCAGCAGATGACATGGCCCCCCAAACCATCACAGATTGTGGAGACTTTACACCAGACCTCAGCAGCTTGGATTGTGGCCTCCACTCTTCCTCCAGACTCTGGGACCGCGATTTCCAAATGAAATGCAAAATTTACTTTCATCTGAAAACAACACCTTGGACACTGAGAACAGTCCAGTTCTTTTTCTCTATGGTCCAGTTAAGATGCTGCTGGAGTTGTCTATTGGTCATGAGTGGCTTCACACAAGGAATGCGACGCTTGTAGCCCATGTCCTGGATACGTCTGTGTGTGGTGGCTCTTGAAGCACTGACTCCAGCAGCGTCCACTCCTTGTGAATCTCCCTCAAATGTTTTAATTACCTTTTCTTAACAATCCTATCAAGGCTGTGGTTATCCCGGTTGCTTGTGCACCTTTTTCTGCCACACTTTTTCCTTCCACTGAACTTTCCATTAATATGCTTGGACACAGCACTTTGTGAACAGCCAGCTTCTTTAGCAATGACCTTTTGTAGCTTACCCTCCTTGTGTAGCATGTCAATGACTGCCTTCTGGACATCTGTCAAGTCAGCAGTCTTCCCCATGAGGGTGTAGCCTACTGAACCAGACTATGGGACCTTTCTAAACACTTAGGAAGCCTTTGCAGGTGTTTTGTGGTAATTATTCTAATATCCAGAGATAATGATTTTTGGGTTTTCATTGGCTGTAAGCCATAATCATCAACAGTAACAGAAATAAACATTTGAAATAGATCACTCTGTGTGTAATAACTCTATATAATATATTGGAATAGATACCTCTGTGTGTAATGACTCTATATAATATATAGGAATAGATCCCTCTGTGTGTAATGACTCTATATAATATATAGAATTAGATCCCTCTGTGTGTAATGACTCTATATAATATATAGAAATAGATCCCTCTGTGTGTAATGACTCTATATAATATATGTGTTTCCCTTTTTGTAGTGAATTACTGAAATAAATTAACTTTTTGATATTTTAATTTATTGAGATGCAGCTATAGGTTGCTGCTTTAACCCCTTAAGAACTGGACGATTTTTCGTTTTTGTGCTCTCCTTTTTTCTTTCCCTTATTCCAAGAGCCATAACTTTTTTATTTTTCCACTAATTCAGCTGTGTGATTGCTTGACTTTTGTAGTATGAGTTATACCTTTTAATGACACCTTCAAATCATGTACTGGAAGTGTGAAAAAATTAAAAGTGTGGTGAAATAGCAAAAAAGGTGCAATTCTGCCATGTTTTTTAAAAAATGTTTTATAGAGTTCAGTTTACTAAAAATGAAAATGACTCGGCAATATGATTTTCCAGGTAAGTACGATTACGCAGATACCATGCATACTTTCAATTTTATTTAAGTGGCAAAAAAAAAAAAAATTCATAAATTTGTAGAAAAAAAAATAAAAATTTTTTACTTGTGTCGCCATTTTCCAAGAGCCATAACATTTTAAATTTTCAGCATATAGAGCTGGGTGAGGACTTGTTTTTTTTACTCAAGCTGATGTTTTTCATTTATATCATTTTTGGGGTTTATATAATGTTTTTATCAACTGTTATTACATTTTTTCCTGTTTCGGATGAAAAAGCGCAATTCTGGCATTTTGATTTTTTTCTCGTTATACTGTTTACTTATCAGATTAATTGTTTTTTTATTTTGATAAATCAGACTTTATGAATACAGATAAAACAAATATTTTTTAAACTATATCTTAAATTTAATGGTGAATATGGAAGGTGATTTAAACTTTTATTTTTTTTGTACTTTTTCCAAATTTTTAAAACATTTTCTACTTGTTACTGTAGTTTATAGTCCCTTAGGGGACTTGAACCTGCAATCATACGATCACTTTTACTATTCACAGCAATACTAAAGCACTGCTGTGTATAGCACAAATCACAGTCTCCTATGAAGGCCAACCACAGGCTGGCCTTCACAGGAGTACAATGATAACAGACACAGAGGTCTTCAGCAGGCACCTGGCTGTCATGGCAACCCATTGGTGTTCTGTGGGAGTGATGATGATCAGTTAGAACAGTGCACCCCCCCTGCCTGGGCACATTAATTGCCACTGTCACAGATGGACCACTACGTTAACGGGTTAAAGGGGTATTCCCATCTCTAAGATCCTATCCCAATATGCAGTAGGTGTAATAATAGGAATATTAGCAAATACCTCCAATTAGAAATGTAGTATAGTTCTCCTGATTCACCGTGTCACTTACCTGATGTTCAGGGCATTGCAGCTCAAGTATCCATAGGTATGACCAAGAACAGCTAACTATGACTAAATGCTTGGTCATAACATAACCATGGATACCTAAGGTCCTGCAATGCCCTGAACATGAGGTAAGCAACATAATGAAACAGGAGAACTATACTATGTTTCTAATTGGAGGTATTTGCTAATAATATAACACCTACTACATATTGGGATAGGATCTTGGAGATGGGAAAACCCCTTTAATAGTCACGAGCAGCACTCTGCTCCACCGGCAGCGGTTTCAGACAGATCATGGTTGATTATCACAGCCGTCTATCATGTTGTGTTCAGGTCCAGACTCATTAGGTGTCACGGCGGCGGCAGGCCCTGTTCACACTGCAGAGCCTGACAGGCAACCTGATGTCTCCTAGTTTTTCAGCCAGAGCTGGGCATCGGCTGTTTCATGTGCTCTTTTCATCAGTCCTGCAGGAGTTAATTCCTGCTGACCTGGGGAACTCTGCTAGGAGCTCAGATAGCTAATTTCCAATCACTGTCATCTCCTCCCTATATAAGATTCTGGACCTTGCTACTCAGAGCCAATAATAGCTTCAGCATAGCTCAAGCGATTCCAGTCTTGGTGGTGATCCAGTTCATGGTGATGTGTGTTGCGATTTTGAGTGTTGTGGACGTTCCCCTGTTGTGCGGTTACTTCCTTCCCTTTTCTTTAGTCCCCTGTACACATATTGTCTCTCCTTTGTAATTAAGTGCAGTGTGTCCGAGTTTTCCTACTCCCTTGTCATTTTGTGGGATTTTGTTATTGTGTTTTCGGGCCGGCCCCAAAGGTGGAGGAGAGGGGGAGTAAGTTCAGGGCTCGGACAGGAGTCAGGGTCAAGCTTGTGGCTCAATTCCAAAGTTAGACCTGGCTCAGCTATGTAATACTTGGTGCTCGGAAAAATACTGCCCAACCATATATAGAAAAAATTCCAGCACACTTAATGAAGATCTACAAATGGATATTGCTTTCAAATTTCTTTTATTCTCGTATTAGTCTTGTGAAGGCCTTCACAAGAATAATATGAGAATAAAAGAAATTTGCAAGCAATCTCCTTTTGTGGATCTTCATTACGTGTGCCGGAATTTTTTCTATATAAGCTTGTGGCTCAGACCTGGCTACCATCAAGCCTAGCTCCAAGATAAAGGACAGCGCAGGGTCTCGAGTCTGAGGTACAGCCTAGGGGCCCATGTTCTTTCATTACATACCCCGTGACACTGTCATCTGCCAGAAAAGATGCGAGTTTGTCTTGCAAGCCCGAATCAAAGGCAAGGAGGCAACATATGATGTACATAGTTCATCATATTTTAATAAGGGGTTAAGTAAGTCAATTGATGCTGACGAAAATCATTTGCAACATGAAGCAGAGCCTGGCTGTGGGATTACTCTAGTCAATGGCCAGAACTTTAAACTATCTTTTCTCTAAAACGTTGGAGGGTTTCAAAGAAAAACATTCCTTGATGCAATTTGCGAGACTCTGATTTATACTACCCGTGCATCAACTACGGGTAACAGGTTCCTTTTCAGATTTGTTTATTTTACATCTAAGAATTGTTTGCAATTTTTCCTTCATATCACCACCTAGTGTTAACTACATGATATGGCATCAAGGGATGTTAACAAGAAAGTTTTATTTTAATCAACCAGCAACATTTAAGCTTAAAGGCTTCCTACATTCTGTTATATGCCATTTTGCTGCTGCAGTGTGTCCTCTGTTGTATTGTCCTCTATCAACTGGGGTATTATTTGAAAATTTTGTTTATTTATAGTTTGTTTTATTTTTTTTGTAAACCAATGATCCCGACCACTTTACTTGGCCTTACCCATACTCCGCCCCCTTTTTCTCCCACTCCCTAGCAGCATTTTATACTTTATGTGATTTTTACGCTATTTTAATTTATTTTGCTTGTAAATTTCTATATCTATGTTTGTCTTTTTCGGTACTTAGGTTTTTGCTTCAGTGTTAAAGGACTATTGTCCTTTCCTTAAGCACAATTACTTCTAAAAGTAGTATTACCGACAATACAATACAAGTAGCAGCCTGGACACACAGACCTCAAATAAAGTATTTATTACTGGGAGAGACATATCCACATGATAAATTATTTTCTTAAAATCCATAAAAAGGTAAGAAGCTAATTAGTATACAATTTGCATATCAGTGGTCATTTGACAATCACTGGATAAATGAAATAGAAAAGATTCCTAATGGCGTGTACAAAACATACTGTTAGGATTCCCAGTGAAAATTGCCTGAAAACTTCCTTGAACTCTTTCCCCTGCATGCAACATGTGCGGAGGAAGTGCATCAAATGGGCTTAGGAGTAGACATGTGATTATAAATAAGGCTGATATGAAAAGATTCCTAATGGTGTGTAGAAAACCTACTGTTCGGATTCCCAGTGAAAAATCCATGAAAAATCTCTTTAACCGTTTTCCCAAAATGCAACATGTATGGAGGAACTGCATCAAATGGGCTTAGGAGTGGACACTCACCTGCAAAAAGTGCGATTATAAATAAGGGTGATCTCTCTTAATTTGCCATGACCAGTACACCCACTTTCAAACCCTATTGCCATCTTTTTTATAATGCAATTGTGACACCCCATGGAGCCCAGGATAGGAGCTTAAATCCTAACCTGGTATACCCGTCGCCGGGCCAGTGGTTTGCAGAGGTTGTGGCCTGACCCGGTTCCGTGACCCCGTGGTGCACAGTAAAAGGGGCAAGCAAGGATTGTTCCTGGAGAGGTTGTCACCAGTTACAGTGGTGACTGGGGTCCCAGCCTCCTCCGGTGTGGACCTTTCCTCCGACCTTTCCCCTCCAGGAGTGGAACGGATGATGTCGACTAACGCCACCTGTGGTATGCGGTCAGGGATAAGGCCACCGCTGCAGGGTACCTCACCGGGGAAGATGTTGGGGTGCAGCCGGGATGATATCGCTCCCCACAGGTGGAGCGGCCCCCGGGAACTGGGAATTGCCGGATCACAAGGCTATAACAAACAGAGTCAAAGTCACTGGCTTGCGGATTTCAAATTTGTTTACTCACAGGTCTTTATGTTGCACCCAGGATGCTGATCGTTACTGTGATGACTTTGTTCGTTCCCAGGCAGGGCAGAGGTCAAAGTCTGGTAGAGCAGCCTGTGGGCTTTCTCCTTTCTGTGCGCTCGTGTGCTGGTCCCCTCCTGGTTTCTGGAGCTCTTGAGACCCGCTACGCTGCCACCCGAAGCTGTGCTGCTTCCAAGGGGCAACTAAATCCTCCCCTCTGTAACCCTCTTCTCCTCCATGCCGCACGACTACCTGTCCCAGGCTCTCAACTCCTTCCCGGTTGGCCACCTTTACCATTGCAAGTCTCTGCTGCCTAATAGACCAGGAACCTCCTAACTTGCGGCATCCGCTCTCTCATCTTAGGGCCCTCAGCCATCCACCTACCCGGTCTTAGGTAAGGAAAGGGTGTATGAACCAGTCTGGACCTGGTTGTTCCTCTGCTCTGCCTCTCTGAGAGAGCTCCCTCAGGGAGCTGGTCACCATGTGTCCGTGCCACCTCCGCAAAAGCTGAAGGGCTGCTCGGATCCGGATCCGCAGTGGCTCGAGGGGTCTCCGGACCCGAGGCGGGGTCGCGTGGCCACTCAAATAAAAAGGGGAGTATTTACAGGGGTTAAAAATAACGTTCGTGACGCCAACCACGGGTCGTGGTAAGGTGGGATACCACCGCTGCCGTGTTGGGGGAGTGCCCGGGAGTGATGGGATGGCAGCTTGTGATGTTAACCCCTCCTTGGGCAGAGGGAAGATACCCTGGGGCTCGGTGGTGACTGGATGGGGACCCGATGGGATAAAAGGGGCACAACGTACTCACACAGTCCAAGAATTCTGACACCGACAGCGGGTAAACCAAAGTCGTGAAAGCCCTGTTGCTTTAGTTGGAGCACGTTGGGTCCGTGCCCTTTTGGTGTCGCTTGTTGGTCTGAAGCCTTGTCCCTTGGCACTGTGTTTACTCTTTGTGGATCCCTTTTGCCTGAAACTACTCGGGTCCAGCTCACCCGTGTGTGCTTGCTCTCAGGATTCACACTTGGGATTTTCTGGACGGTTTTGGGAAGTCCTATCCCCCTTGTTGCGCTAGTACACCGATTTTGGAGTGGGTTGAGAACGGCTCGTGAAGACTCCGTCCTCGTCGGGTAAATTACTGGGCTGCGTAAAGCTACTTCCCAGCCTAGGATCCGCGTACCCCATCGTGCCTGGCCCCTGCCCAGTTGTAGCACAAGGCCACTGAACTGCCCTCCGTGGCAGTACTGTGCCCCTTGCCACTACCCCCTGCGACCGGGGTTCCAGCTCCTTCCAGGCCAGGCCAACGTCTGGCACCTGGGACGGGTACAGGAGCCCAGCTCCGCAGCGTGACCTTTCCTGTCACTGCTCACTGACACTCTCTCTACTTTCTGACACTTCTGGCCCTCCTTCTACCATCCCTCCATCTGGGCGGCCCTATTCCCCTCAGGCTGCCCAATAGGTGTCTGGTGGGTGTGGTGCAGAGTTTTCCTCAGGATTTGTGTATACCTGTTCTTAGCAACACCAAACGGACAGGACCCGTAACCAAGGAAGAGCAGGTACCATGCAGAAGGGCAGATTGCATAGCACCTTTGTGACGACCTGATAGGCCAGGGCGTCACATGTCCACTCTGTCTGATCTCTCAAACCGTTCTGAGGTAAAATGAAACTAAACTGTCTGTTTTGTAACTCCCTTCTGCTCATGCCTGCTCATGCCTCCACCTGAGGAATTCCATCTGTCTCTGTGTGAGGCACCTGCTGTCTGTGTTTGCAAGGCTGTGTGATGCAGAAAACGAAACTTACCAGACCTTAACCTCTTCCTGCCCAGGATGGACGGACATTATAAAATACATAAAATACATAAAATACAATACCTTGTAGCAACCATTCTCACACAATTGCAGGGAGAAAATAAGAGCAAGGAGGAAACAGCAAGGCAACGGGAGAAATCCACACCAACTCCACACACAAAGTAATATAATCACCAGCAGGACTGAGATACAACAGCACAAGGACCAGTTTAGCAAAAGCTATAGTCGGCATGAAAAGAATGGCTCCACCATCTTAAAAAGGCGGGGAGTGACTGTGATAGGTCTCCAACAACATGTGATCCAAGAGTTAACTATTAGGCTAGCAGAGATTAACTCCTGAAAGCCCGATCACTAATGAGAGCACAGCTGGTTGATGCCCGAGCCTGTCTGTATAGCTCAGAAGCATCAAAGGTGGCACAGTATGGAGTGTCAGATTCTGCAGTGTGAACAGTGTCAGATTCCACCATGACACTCGGTGAGTTTGAAGTCAAACAATGTGTGACAATATCACGGTAATTATTCTGCAAGGTAAATACAACAATTATTGCTCTTTGCTCACCTTAATTTCACCTTCCAAAATAAAATGTTAAAAAAGGTGAACAAATCTGACAAAATTCAGCTAGTTTTGTAAGAAGGTAACTAGACCAATGTGACCTGCCCTGAAGACACTGATCATCATTGTGTTATAATAATGGAAGAGTTATAATGTATGCTATGTATTTGTGCATAAAGTGTAACTGTGGTAATTTAGTGGCCGGTTTAGGTACTGCTCTCTGGTGTCCAGAATAGGCAGGGAACAGTTAATCTATGTGGGTCACCCACAGGAGGAGAAGCCAGCTGCATGATACAGCCTGACTCCATCCTGGTTTAGTCAGTAGTAGTTAGTCGTAGAGTGTGGAAAACTATAGTAGTGGGTAGTATAGCGAGTAGAAGAAGTGAGCAAGCCCAACAGATACCTTAGGCCAAAGAAAGTGAATGTCTGTGGCAACCATGAACTGACCCTCAGGGTCAAACTGGGAACAGAGCACGCAGGAAGGGCTCCAGTCAGGAACAGTTAAAGGGTCACCTCCATTCCCAAGTCGTGAATACCAGGCCCGAAATCTACAGAGGTTACCCAGTCAGTGGACTGACTCCAGCGGTACTAGTCCTCAAGTGGAGGCTTGGCATAGGCCTAGGCGAACAAGTCAGCACCAAAATTATGGTAAACAAGGTGAGTCCAAAGGCAGTTAACACTGTTATAGAAAACTGGTTCCTGTGGGTGGGCTGAGATCCCGGCCAATGAGAACTATATGACTTTTATTGTGTTGGACTGTGGTGTCAGGCAGTGAGGAGGAAAAGCAATGGTAATAACAGGAATGATGGAGCAGCCTAAAGTAAAACTGTGTGTTCAAGTCGATTGTACTGTAAAAAACCTGTTCAAGTATTGTGCCCACAGTAATGATGTGTTGAAAGTACTGTACATAATGTTGAGTAAAAGACTGTTAAGAAAGAAATCAGTATGCATGTCTGTGACTCCCCAGTGGCAGGATCCTAGTCTGAACGAGGATCTAATAACAACTATGGCTTGCACACAGAAAGACTACACAACCAGCCAGGATCACCGTGACCAATCCCTTCCCCCTTGCTCTGTGCAGGTGGCCAGGGCTCAGAACACCAAAGGAGTGAGCCCCTCACCCACAATGACTGTTTCCTCATACATCTCCCCTTCGCTCCCCAGACTGGGTATGCACACACCTATGTTATGATCCGGAACCATGGAAGACCACCATAAATCATTGGTAGAAGGTGACAAGAGCATTGGCAACTAATCTGGCCGCCATCCCCTTACTAACCATCAACACTAGAAGTAGCCACGGGGTGAACTAACATCCTGTGCACCGCGAACCCAGCCGGAGAACTAGCTATCCTAAAGGAAGGAAAGATGAATAACTCTCTGCCTCAGAAAATAGATAAAGAATAGCAAGCCCCCCACATTCAAAGACTGCGGTGATATAGGAAAACACAATACACAGATGGATGATAGGATTATCAAAAGGTGAGGCCCTACTGACTAAATAGGACAGGATAGGAAAGGGACTGATGGTGGCCAGAGAAAAACCCTACAAAAATCCAAAAACCTGATAGTACAAAAAGCCCTCAGATCACTAGATCTGAACTCCATCCTATACTAGGCGCTCTTGTCATACCAATGAACAGAAAGCAGGAACCATTACAAATTCCAGAAGCAACAAACACATGGACTTACTCGTAGGAGCAATACTCCAAACATAGCTGCAGGGAGCTTCCCAGCTAAGCTACTGAGAGGAAAGATCCCTGCATGCAAATAAACTGACAATAACCACAGCAAATGACAAACTCAGATAAGAGCAAAAAGAACCAAACAACAAATAAAGAGCCAAGCACTTATCTGGGGTAGATGTGGTCTGGAGCAGGATGAAGCAGGCTGGTGTACAAAGAACAACTGACATCCGGCATAGCCTGCTAGCAGACCAGGGTTTAAATAGGCAGAGAGTTAGCAATGGAATCGCCCATTGCTCAACACATCTGGTCTCTGTCCAAACCATTCCTGGCCACAAGAGGGAGCCTCACAGCAGCAAAAGCATAACTGACATTCACAACACACCTATACTCTCCTATTACTGTGTCCCTAAATTTCTCCCTCCCCTCTCACACCCCTTAGTTTCTTCACACCCATCCCCCTTCTCTCATATTGTTTCCTCATACATGGCCCCCCCTCGCTCCCCTTACTGTGTCTACTACGCATGCAGTTTTGATGTGTTTTTTGCCAGGAGGTGTAGATTGGGTTCAAGAATATGGTGTAAAACTTTCAGCACCAAATCTAAATCTCTTGACAATAAATGCACAAAAACAGTTTTGATGCCTTTTTGGTGCAGTTTTCTTCCAGGAGGTGCAAGTTTGGTGCTGAAATGTATGCCTCACATTTCAGCACCAAATTTACAGAAAACCACATCGAAAATTAGTGAAAACCGTTTTTGTGCATTTTGTTACAAAGAGATGCAGATTTGGTGCTGAAATTTCTACAGGAATATGCTGTAGAAATTTCAGCACCAAATCTGCATCTCTTTGTAACAAAATGCACAAAAACGGTTTTCACTAATTCACCCAATCTACACCTCCTGGCCAAAAAAATGCATCAAAATAGCATCATAACACATGCGGTTTAGATGCATTTTTTTTGCAAGAAGGTGTAGATTGGGTGCAGGAATATGGTATAAAGATTTCAGCACCAAATCTGTCTCTTGGTAAAATATGCTCAAAAACGGTTTTCATAGAATCATAGAATATTAGAGTTGGAATGGACCTCCTGGGTCATCTAGTCCAACCCCCTGCTCAAAGCAGGATTCACTAAATCATCCCAGAAAGATGTCCGTCCAATCTCTTTTTAAAGACTTCCATTGAAGGAGAACTCACAACCTCTCGTGGCAGCCTGTTCCACTCATTGATCACCCTCACTGTCAAAAAGTTTTTTCTAATATCTAATCTGTGTCTCCTCCGCATCAGTTTCATCCCATTGCTTCTATTCTTTCCTTGTGAAAATGAGAATAAAACTGATCCCTCTAGAGTGTGACAGCCTTTGAGATATTTGTAGACAGCTATTAGGTCTCCTCTCAGTCTTCTCTTTTGCAAGCTAAACAATCCTAAATCCTAAAAAAAAAAAAATGCATCAAAACTGCATTATAATGCATGCTGTTTTGATGTAGGGGTTTTTTTGCCAGGAGATGTAGATTGGGTGCAGGAATATGATGTAGAAATTTCAGCACCAAATCTGCAACTCTCTGCAAAAAAAAGCACAAAAACTGTTTTCACAGCGTTTCAGTGCGATTTTCTGCCAGGAGGTGCAAATTTGGTGCTGAAATCTGTGCAGACATTTCAGCACCAAATTTCAACCTCCTGAAATATCCACACCAAATCTGCCTCTTTAGTAAAAGAAAAAAAATGCTGTTTTCTGCCAGAAGATGTATGTCTGTGAACTCAGTGACCTCACCTGAGGTGAAGTCACTGAGCTCACTGAGGTCACCTGAGGTCAGGTTACCTGCGGTTACAGGTGGAGGATGGTGGGAACCTCCAGCTGTGGCCGCAACTAACCTCAGTGATGTCATCGCTGATCACTGGGGGTCAGTCTCTGCCTGAAGCTCACAACGGGCGGACATGTTCTATGGCCACTCACTGTCACTTCAGATGCAGTAGAGCTGGAATCGTTGTGGGACCTCGTGTGGATTACGTCGGACCTGGTTATTTTGGGGATTAATAAAATGGTGGAAGAGGGTGCTTTTTTGTGTTTTATTTCTAATGCTTGTCAACAGTATTAATAAAACTGGCAATTTGAAGAATTTGGAGAAGCCACTTTTTATATTAGTTGCGTTGAGTTATTTACATTGTAATTGGTTTATTCTAATTAGCAAAAAGTTTGCAAATTTTGGTAGTAAACTAAATTTGCAATGGAGTTATAATAAGTTTGATTGCTACTGGCTTAAAGTATTACATAAAACAATTGTCCAAATTAATCCAACTATAAAAGTTGTTAATAAGGAGTTAAAATCAACTCTAGTGCAACCTTACTATGTTTGTCTCCGCCTCGTCATGTGTACAGTATTTCTTGCTACTTTTTTTTGGCAGGAAAGCTATTTGATTGTAGTTGATGTAGGATCCAGGTCTGTGAACATGGACATCACATTAACAGGGATCCTGATCCTCATATGCATTTTCATCTACTCAACATGGGACACCTTTTACAGAAAACGTAACCTACCTCCTGGTCCTACACCCCTGCCTCTCGTAGGAACATTGCTGCACATTCGGAGAGGGGAGCTAGTTAATTCTCTCATGAAGGTCCGTTACTTTTACTACTATGGGAAGGAATAATTTAGATTATTATATATACATTTTTGGAATCATGTGGATGTGTAACTTTGTTTTTCAGCTCTGGTCTCAGTATGGAGCAGTATATACCCTTTACTTTGGTTCTCGGCCAGTGGTTGTTATCTGTGGATACGATGCAATGAAAGAGACACTTATTGATCAAAATGATGTATTTGGTGCCCGAGGACCCATGCCTATACTGGAGAAGTTTACCCAGGGTTATGGTAAGCAAAACATGTAAACCATGTTTCATAATTAAGAAAATTAAGGACAAGAAGAATAATAATCTATAGAAAACTATCATAGTAGACATCTATTGATTTTCAATTGTAGAACATAGACAGGACCCCCAAGAAGAAGCTTCAGTGCTGAGCATAGATGTAAACTGGAGATCAAAATTAGAAAATAATGTATTGTCACTTGCTTTTTTCAGAAATAATGTAATCTACTTCGATGAACATTCAAAGTTTTTTTTGTAAAGGGTGCTTTACACGCTGCGACATCGCTACCGATATATCGTCGGGGTCACGTCATTAGTGACACACATCCGGCGCCGTTAGCGACATCGCAGCATGTGACACCAAGGAGCAACGATCAACGATCGAAAAATCATTCAAAAACGGTGATCGTTGACATGTCGCTCCTTTCCCTAATATCGTTCCTGCCACAGGTACGATGTTGGTCGTCTTTCCTGCGGCATCACACATCGCTATGTGTGACACCACAGGAATGACAAACATCTCCTTACCTGCGTCCACCGGAAATGAGGAAGGAAGGAGGTGGGCGGCATGTTACGTCCCGCTCATCTCCACCCCTCCACTTCTATTGGCTGGCCGCTTAGTGACGCCGAAGTGACGTCGTTATTACACCGAACGCACCTCCCCCTTGAGGGAGAGATTGTTCGGTGGTCAGAGCGACGTCGCTGACAAGGTATGTGCGTGTGACACTGCCGTAGTGATAATGTTCGCTACGGCAGCGAGCACCAAATGTCGCACGAACGACGGGGGCGGGAGCTATCATGCTCGACATCGCTAGCGATGTCGCAGCGTGTAAAGTACCCTTAAGGGGTGTACCATGCCAATAGAACAGTGTTTTACAAAAGATCCAAAGTATATAATCATAAACCCTTTATTTTGCCCAAAACGTGATGATCATAATTAGAGAACAGCAATGACAGAGAAAGATTATAGCTAAATTTTCTGAAGATAACAACAGTCACTAATCAATAGGATGTGTACAGGCATTCGCTGTGATTGAATTCAGCACATCTGTGGCCACAGGACATCACTAGTCTCTCACACTGCTCTGGTGTGATTTGGTCCATTCTTCTTCCAGTCTCTTCCACAGTTCTTTGACTGCTGTGTGTTTCTTGGCCATAACTTTGTCACCAAAGGTTTGTCCAGAGGTTTTCTATTAGGTTCAGATCAAGACTCTGGGCGGCCATTTCATTGTGTCAATGTTTTCTGTAAGGAACCACGTGTTGTGAAGAAGGTTCTGATCCACACTTGTATTCACTCTGCCATGTCGCTGTATGAGAGGTCCAACTCCTACTGCAGAAAACATTCCTCAAACCATGACACTTCCTTCCATACCTTTCACTGACTTCTTCACACACTTTGGGTTCAATCTTTCTCCAGTTTGTCAATCAACATAATATTTCCCATCAGACCCAAATAAATTAAAATTGCTTTCATCACTAAAAGGAACTGTGGAACACTTTTCCTCTCGCCACACAAACATGTTCCTCACCAAAGGTGATTCTAGCCTTTAATTTTTTTTGCTAATGAGAGGTTTGGTCACTCACTGCAGAGTGGGCATTCAGTTCAAATGCTCTTAAACATCGTGACACTCTATGAAAAGACAGATCCTTACTCTGTTCAGTGCTGAACTGGAGAGCAATTCCACCTGCAGTGTTGAAATGAGTATCCATGGAGAGTCTCCACATTATCCTGTCCTCTCTTGCATTTGTCTTTTGAGGGAAACCAGCCTTCTTGGGGGACTTGAAAGCGTTTGTGATGTTGTAAAGATGCAATATTCTCAAAATCACAGACTTGGCACTAACAACTTTTCTTGCTATGGCTGATAGGTTCACCCCCTTTGGCCTTCATCTGGACAACCTGCTGCCGGAGGGTTTCAGTCCCTTTAGAATGGCACACAATTTTTTCAAACTCAGTGCAAATTGGAAAGTTAGGCTGCCAGTTACATAGGGCTTGTCAATTAATTAAGGAAATTAGCACCAGGTGCCAGATTAACGCCAATAACTTGCAGATATCTGAAAGTGTTCTCTAATTTTGATCTTTGTTCTTTTATATTTATCTCTTTTACATTTTTATTATGTGCTTTTGAAGAAATTCAATTTATGAAATAAGCTTCAAATACTGAGAGTTTCCTCATATTTGGATATAATCACATAGGACGACACAATGACCTTAACATTTAGGAAATTGTGTGTTGTTCTCTCATTTTGATCTTCAGTGTATATGTTATTGGCAAAACTGTTTTTGATGTTAGGTTGGGCCAACATATTAGTTTCTTAAAAGGTAACTAAACTTTAAAAAAAACTTTGATATTATATAGCCACATGTCAGTAGTTTAGATTTGTAAGTGACCTGAGACCACATTAATTGTTGACATGAAGGGGCATAAAAAATGAGTGGCTCCTCACAGCTTGAGCAGAGTGGCAAACCAAACCATATTTTTTTGTGGATTTTCTTACCCTTTAATAATGTTAACTCTCAATTTACACTTAAATGAAACATGTTGGACAGGGGGGTTTTTAACATGGAAGTAGAGGTATGATTGTACAGATTTTTTTTCTACCCCATCCACTCAACATGATCCCAAATTTGTAGCAATCTAATCTATTTTAGAAGCCACATGCAAATCAGGCTGGAGATGCACCGGCTGCGTGTCTGTAGACTTCCCTGGCTTGTTGCCATTATACTGACACCCAGTCCTCACAGTTCCAGTCCAGTTTTTAGTCACCAAAAGTCTTCTGTCTTCTTCACAGGTCCGTTCTAGTCTTTGATGCCTCCAGCACTCTCTAGACTTTGCGATATGTTCTTGTCATTGACTAGTCAACCCCAGAGCCACTGAAGACTGGAAATAGAATAAGAAAGGACCTGTAAAAAAGACCTAAGACCTACTGTGACTAAAGATTGCAAGTACAAATTCGCCTTCGATTCGTGCATCTCTAGTTTAATCAGATAAAGTGACTTTAAAGTGGTTGTCCCATCTGATCGATTTATGGCTTATTAGTAGGAGTTTCCAGAAATGTCCATAGAGACAGCATAGATCACAAAGAGTGACCAGTCCAAAGTTGGCATCTAGATGACTTCTCCTCGCGCCCGCTCCAGTTGATTAACATGGCTTTCCCAACATCTACTCATTTGAGAATCCTATGAATCCACTGGAGTGGGGAGGATAGAGGCCAGATTGTGATGGGCGGCTGTGACAGGCGACATGAATATAGTGACTGGTTCCCTTTAAGGAATAAGAACTACTCTCTTTCTTTACTATTACATCAAGGAGTTGGCCAAAAATCTGTTCATGTGTACATACTGGAGAATACTCAGAGAAGTTGGTTAATGTATAACACAATGTCCAATGGAGTAAACAGAATCAAGACAGGATCTGGGATCACCGCCATGGGAAAAGGAGAACAAGGATCACAGAATCACATGCTCACAGAAAAGACACGTGACAAACGTCAGCAATGTTTGTATCTGGTGTCCAAGACAAATGTGTTATTGTAAGTTGCGGACATCTGAGGGAGGTTCATCTGGTTCCAGTGGTCAATATGTAGTAATGCAAAGAGCCAGTGTTGAGAAATCAAGCTTTGAAGCCACAAGCAGATTAGACTGCACGTTCAATCAGGGCATATCAATATACAGACACACCTCTTGGCTAATTTGCATGAAGCTTCAAAGCCCAATTTCCCAGCATTGGTACTTTGGATTGCTGTAAGACAAGAAATATTTTTATTATCATGTTAGGACATATACAATTGTAGGGTGTTGTTGCATGACGGTAGGTGTGGGCGAGGGATTGACTCCGGACACCACGGTGCGCTACATGAAACAGTCCTGGCTGGGTGTGTGAACTTCTGCCGTATGGGTTGAGAACCCATGTAGACCGTATAATGCTGCTAATGTCGGCTGGCCAGGACTGCATGACGACTCACACGCACAAGACCACTTTAAACCACAACTCTTTATTGGATGGTTCATTGTTGTTCACAACTTTACACTACCTATAGTGGGCACATATCTTCCAGCACATTACATTTTCACTTTGCATTAACAAAAATAGTTCAACCTCCCTCTGGGTTGCATCCGATCTAACTGGGTCATTGAGTCCCAATGCAACCCAGTTCAGTATTACAGGGCACACCATCTTCCATTCTTGCAGCATCACATCCAGTCTCTTCGGGGTTCTCATAATTAGTGGAGTAAAGTATTGCACACCTGGATGTTCAGTAGGACACCACTAGTTTGGTTGACTATGTCACACGCCAGTAAAAGTTAACTCTGGGTGCTCCATCATCCTAGCTCTCTCCGTTTTTTTAATTATCTATTTTTTCCACTAAAGCAGGTACCCTATCTGAATTTTGTTTATCCATTGACTCTTAATAATGGAATAGTTGAAAATGGATGAAACTCCTATGTAACTTTGAACTACATAGTCTGTCTTTAGTTTGTCATCCGTTTTACATGAGTCATCACCATAGATTTTAATGGATATGTCTGATCCATAAAACGGACGAGAATAGGATATGCTTTGAGTCTCAACGATCAACGATTAGGTGAGTAATTTTGATCGTTAGCGTTCGCTCGTATGTTTCACACGAAACGACGTCGCTAAAGAGGCCGGATGTGCGTCACGAATTCCGTGATCCCAACGACATCTCGTTAGCAATGTTATTGTGTGTAAATGGGGCTTAAGTCCCCAAGTCCCTACCCTTGAACATTCCTTACAAAACGGAACTCCAAATCAACATGTCCTTAGCAGTGTTCTCATGTCTTATGTTCATCAATTGACCATCCCTCACTTATAGGCTAAAGGCTGCTCTAGCCTGGCTCCTATTTTTTTTCCCCATTTCTTATTTATAATGTGTGCCCATAGCCTGTTGCAGATTTCAGCTTTCAGCAGAATCATTCAGCACTCATTGTGGAAAAATGAACTGTTTTCCGTTGGGACATACACCTTTTCTGTCTATGTCCACCAGTGCATGGGTCTTAATGGGGCTTTACACGCTGCGATATCAGTAACAATATATCGTTGGGGTCACGTCGGTAGTGACGCACATCCGGCGCCGTTACCGACATCGCAGCGTGTAACACAAATGAGTGACGATCAACGAGCACAAAAATGTGAAAAATCGTTGCTCGTTGACACGTCGCATATTTCTTTAATATCGTTGCTGCTGCCGGTACGATGTTGTTCATCTTTCCTGCTGCAGCACACATCGTTATGTGTGACACTGCAGGAGCGACGAACATCTCTTTACCTGCCTCCACCGGGAATGCAGAAGGAAGGAGGTGGGCGGGATGTTACGTGTCCCTCCGCTTCTATTGTCCGGCCGCTTAGTGACGTTGCGGTGAAGTCGCTGTGACGCCAAATGTACCTCTCCCTTGAGGGAGGGATTGTTTGGCCGTCACAGCGACGTCGCTGCACAGGTATGTTCGCGTGACGCTGCCGTAGCGATAATGTTCGCTACGGCAGCGATCACCACATATAGCGGGAACGACGGGGGCGGGTGCTTTCGGTCGCGACATCACTAGCAATGGCTAGCGATGTCGCAACGTGTAAAGCACCCTTTACTCTACAGCTGTACCCTTGGAGTGTTTCAATCTTGTAGCAGAACTCTGATATACTCCGATACTCTGATATGTTTCCTTGCAGGCATCAGTCTGAGCAATGGCGAAAGGTGGAGACTCATCCGGACATTCGCATTGAGGACATTGAAGAGCTTTGGATTTGGGAAGAAAAGTATTGAATCCAAAATTCAAACAGAAGCACAATGCATTGTGGAAGAATTTAGGAATTCTAATGGTAAACGCAATTTGTGACAATTAAGTCCTGCCCACCAAGAATGCCTTCTAAATAATGTTTGGGGTTGGTTTTGTTAAACACTACCACTTTTGGAATTTTTGGATTATTCCTGCAAATTTGGGACAGTTGGCAGCTTTGTAAGATGTAGTGTAGCAACTTGTATCTAGACTTGATCTCATGTAGAAATATGATGGACTACAGCACCTCTTACTGGAAAGAATATGAATATTACAAATGAAAGGTGAAATAAGTATCATTGCCATCAGTATGCCTTACAATAATAAGGTTGTAAAGGTTTTGAGACATTTCACTGGTTTTACCCATCATGAGTTGTTTCTTGTGTGGCACCCTGGTAATGAGACGCTTTTTCATAAACTACCATTTGAACCAGCTGATAATATTTCTCACTGAATGGCAGCATTCCTTTCTAATTACTGATAGACATCAGCTGGTGTCATAACTTTCCATGGCTCTTGCATCTATTTCTTCATGTGTTCAATACTTTTTCCCTGTGTTATTTTGCATTATCACACAAAACTTAATTTACATATTTCAGTTTGATTTCTTTGCCTGTGTGGATTAGATGGGTTGAAACCGACATTTGATGAAAAATTCATCAATAACACCCTTTATTTAGAAAATTGGTGACGTGTTCAATAATTATTTCACCTGCTCTAAAAGCACAAGGTCACAGGCCACTGTAGGGACACCTTAGACACTAAAACTATTACAAAAGGCTATAAAATAAATATGACCAAGATGAGATCAATTATTAAAAAATGATTCTTTATTAGACAGACATAAGTATTAAAAACATATATTATACAAGACAATTAAAAACATGATGACAAGGAAACAACAATTAATGACTAGTGATGGGAGGACACAGATTGTAAAAGTTTGGATCCACGTGAGTTCAAAAGTAACAGAGCATAGAGTCCCCCCATATAATGAATGATATCTAGTACAGCTAAAACATATGGTTACAGGCTGCAGCCCCCAGCCATGTGCTTATCTTGGCTGTGTATCAAAATAAGAGAAACTGCATCCGGCTTTTTCTAAAAAAAACAATACAAAAAAACCCCAAAATAATTTTAAAAAACGGGGTGCGGTCCCCCCAATTTTGATACCCAGCCATGATAGAGCCCAACAGCTGATGGCTCTTATTCTCAGGCTGGGGAGACCCATGCTTATTTCCCCCTTCCTAAAAATAGCAGCCTGCAGCCACCCAGGATTGTTGTATCCGTTGCATATGACAATGCCAGAACTTTACCCATCTCTTCATGATTGCCCTGGTGGTTAATGACAGCTCAAAGCTGCCACTAAACCCTGGATAAGTAATGGGAGTTGTCTATGAGACCCCCCCATTACTAATCTGTAAGTGAAAATTATTGCACCTCTGCTACATCTGAAGTGACAACATGTCGCCATGGAATCTGACCACACACTGTGAGCTTCAGGCAAAGACTGAGCTGTGCGATGAAAAGTGATGTTACTCAGGTTATTTGCGGTCACAATTGGAGGATCCCATGGTCCTCCACCCGTGATTGCAGGTAACCTGACCTCAGGGGACCTCATTGAGCGGAGTGACCTCAGTTGACGTTACCTGTGATCACAGGTGGAGGACCATGGAAACTTCTAGCTGTGACCGCAAATAACCTGAGTGATGTCACCCCTGATTACGCAGCTCAGTCTCTGCCTGAAGCTCACATCAGGTGGTCATGTTCTATGGCCACGCTGTCATTTCAGATGTAGCAGAGCTGAAATTGTCGTGGGACCTAATGTGGATTACGTTGGACCTGGATGTTTTTGTGGTAATAAAGGGGTGAAAGAGGGTGTTTTTTCTTTAGATTTTATTTCAAATAAAGGATTTTTTGGTGTGTATTTAGTTTTTTCACTTACAGATTAGTAATGGGGTGTCTCATTAATGCCTCTCATTACTAATCTATTGCAAAGTGGTAACTGTGAGCTGTTATTAACCCCGTATTACCCCAATTGCCAGTGCACCAGGGCAATCGGGATAAGCCGGGTAAAGTTCCAGGATCCAGGACAGGTTGGAGTATGATTGATTGAGTGTGTGGACAGGTGTCTTTTATAATTATTGAAATGTGCAATTCAATTCTAGGTAAACCCTTGGATCCAGATAAGAACCTCATGGATGCCTTTTCCAATGTTCTCTGTGCTGTTATGTTTGGAGATCGTTTTGAGTACAAAGATGAGCGGTTTATTAAGTTTCTTAAAATTGCAGAAGATACGTTCCGTATAATCAGCTCCAACTGGGGACAGGTAAAGAATTTTTGTAATGTTCTGGTGAGTAGACACCTAATAAAGGTAGAGAAGCAATTTGGCATTAACATCCAGGGTGCAGCTAGCATTTGGTAACACAAATTATGTCATTTTCTGAAAAATGGAGACCTGCCCTAGTTTTATCACTCAATATCAACAAAAATGGGACCAACCAATGTTGAGCCCATCATCCTCATAGGCCCCATAGCACTTACATTGTCTGCCAACTTTAGATAGAATGACTGATAACTAGAGTTGAGCGCGGTTCGCGGTTCGAGGTTCTCCAGTTCGCGGTTCGAGTGATTTTGGGGGCTGTTCTAGATCGAACTAGAACTCGAGCTTTTTGCTAAAGCTCAATAGTTCTAGATACGTTCGAGAACGGTTCTAGCAGCAAAAAGACCAGCTAATTACTAGCTGGCTTTCCACTGTAATAGTGTAAGTCACTCTGTGACTCACACTATTATGAAATTTCAGTGTATAGTGTGCGGGAACAGCGCATTCAGATCACTGCTGTATGGATAATGGCGATCGCCATTTTTTTTTTTTCCCTTGTCTTCCTTCCTAAGCCCGCGCGTGTAGTGGGGCGGGCCAGCATGTCAGCCAATCCCAGACACACACACAGCTAAGTGGACTTTTAGCCAGAGAAGCAACGGCATGTGTGATAGGATGTCCATGTCACATGTCCCTGCATTATAAAAACGGACATTTTCCTCCAGCACGCCATTATCTGCCTTCTGCGTCTTGGTGTCAGTCACCGCTGGCGTAACTCCTGTCTCCGATACTGCTGTGTACGCTCTATACACAGCGCTATACAGAATAGGGATAGAAGTTTCTTTCAGCCCTTGTAAGGGCTAATACCGGCAGGGTCAGAGCCAAAGGTGACAGTCAGGTCCGTGAAAACAGATTTTAACAGCTACACAAGATGACAGCGTCTGTGTAGCTAAGGTCAGGGATTTCCTCGCTGCATTTCCCCATTAGGAGGGATAGAAAGGGAGGCTTCCTTTCCTCTACCCAGACCCACAACCCTGCCACTGTACCCTCCTGCCCTTTGCACACTCAAACTAATTGTTACTAAGCCATTATACTAGCAAACACTGAGTAAACATAGTGGCATCCTAAAAGTGGCTGTTGGACTTCCATTAGTGTCCCATTGGTGCAAACCTATGTGCAGCACCTCTGCATTGCACACTCAAACTCATTGTTGCTAAGCCATTATACTAGCAAACTATGCTGCCAGTTTAAGGGCCGTAGTTGCATTGTCAGGGATAGTTATTGTTGTTTATTCTGCTGTTAATAAAGATAGACCACCGCTGCAATCTACACCACCTCTCAATTTTTACTACCACATTTTAAGTGCACAATCTTGTCGCAATCAAAATGAGTGGCAAAATGACAGATGCTGGTGGAAAGGGGAAGAGGCGTGTTGGAAAAGGAAAAAAAGGGTTTGTCCGTGGGCAAGGTGGCAAAGCTCCATTAACATCTGCTGAAGATAGACCATCTTCCAGCAAAAGTAAGATGTCTACTACTTACCGTGGACAATCCGATGTGCTCCCTTTTTTACAAACACGAACAACTGGAACAAAGGTAGATGATGGCCAAAAAAAGAAAATGCTTGAATGGATCTCAAGTGGTCCAACAAGTGCCCTCTCCTCTACCTCAACTACCGCATCCAAAAAACACCAGTCCTCTGAGTTGTCATCCCAATCACACTTGCTTTCTCCCAGCTCTGAAGTCTCCATCCGCCCTGCACAGTATGGTGGAACTGAGATGGCTGAGTCTGCAGAGCTGTTCAGTCACACTATGGCCTGGGAATCAGAGGTCTGCTCCCAAGCTACAGTGAGTACAGACCAGGAAATGGTCTGCAGTGATGCCCAGAACCTTTGTGACTCAGATTCAGGCCGTGATGACCAAGTTTCTGAGCATAATGTTGACCCTTATTCACAAACTGAAACACCTGTTGTAATAGACAATGAGGAACATACTGATGAAGATGAGAGGCAGATACCCGATTGGGATGACAACTTAAATATTCGGTCAGGGCAAGAAGAGGCTCGGTCTGAGGGTGAGGGGAGTGCAAACACAACAATTGATGAGGAAGTTCTAGATCCCACCTACTGTCAACTCACAGTCAGGCCCTCGAGGAGGTCAACAGAGACGGTGGAGGAGGATGCAACTGACGACGAAGTTACCTTGCGCCTTCCTGGACAGAGTCGGAGTACTGGTAGCATGTCTGCAACTGCATCCTAAGCCACCACTGTGCCTCTGAGCACTAATCGGGGTGGATCAGCAGGTCGCATGCCCTCTAAGCCTTGCCTAGCCTGGTCCTTTTTTGACATAGCAAAAGATCGCCCAAATTATGTGATCTGTAAAATTTGTCGTGATTCTGTTAGTAGAGGGCAAAACCTCAGTAGTTTGACAACTTCCATGAATTGTCACATGAATAAATATCATATGTCCCAGTGGGAAGCTCACCGTGCTGCAATGCGGCCTAGCGGAGCGAACCATTCACCGCCTGCCCCTTCCAGTGCATCCGCGCGCTCTTCATCTTCTAGGACTGTGGGGACAGCTGTCACACCTGGTTTTCCACGCACAACTTCCACCACTGTAACCGCAACAGGCAGTTTGCTTGGTAGGTCGTCAGTTGGTTTGGAAGGGGAAACAAGTGCGTGTGTACAGCTCTCTCAGACATCGATAGCACCAACGTTGGATGAAGGCAACATCATGTCTACGCCTGCACTTTCCTCACAAACCTGCATTTTTCCAGGGACACCCTACTCAACAACGTCAACACACAGCAGCCAGATCTCTGTCCCTCAGATGTGGACAAATAAAAGGCCATTTCCTGCAACCCATGACAAAGCTAAGAGGTTGACTTTATCACTCTGTAAGCTCTTGGCTACCAAAATGCTGCCTTTCCGCCTGGTGGACACACAGGATTTTAGAGACCTTATGTCTGTCCCTGTGTCCCAGTACCAGATGCCCAGTCGCCACTACTTCTCTAAGAAAGGTGTGCCCGCGCTACACCAGCATGTCGCACACAACATCCCGCTTCCTTGAGAAACTCTGTGTGTGAACGGGTGCATTTCACCACCGATACTTGGACCAGTAAGCATGGACAGGGACGTTACATGTCGCTGACTGGGCACTGGGTAACTATGGTGATAGATGGTGAAGGGTCTGCTGCACAAGTCTTGGCGTCCCCATGACTTGTGTGTCAATCCTCTGTCTGTCCAAGTTCCGCCACTGCTTCTGCCTCCTCCACCTCATCTGGGTCCTCCACCTCCGCCCCAAGCCTGCGTGGTCAGGCCACCAGCGTTCTCACTGCGAAGAAGGAATCACGCACCCCAAATTACTATGCTGGCAGCAGAGCGCAACGGCATCAGGCGGTCTTTAGCTTGACATGTCTTGGAAATAGGAGTCACACAGCGGATGAGTTGTGGGCAGCTCTGGAGACTGAGTTTAATAAATGGTTGTCTCCACTCAACCTGCAGCCTGGTAAGGCTGTGTGAGACAATGCTGCTGTGAAGCCCCGCAAGTGTGGTGTCGGTGCGTTACCTGCAGGGACTCCACGTGGATGGGACAGTCTGGTCACAGGTAGGGAACCTTCTTTCTTTGATTGTTGTGACGCCACTCTCAGAATTGCGGTCAGTGGGGACCGCCACTGCAGATTAAGGGATGCCTGGGGCTGATGGTGGGTGCAGTCAGTATATTAGCCCCCTGAGAGTGAGGCAAGCCCCAGGCCCCGGTGTATGTGTGTGGGACCACAGGTCGCAGAATGACTCAAACACAGTCCAAGAAGTCTTTCAACGTGTTTACTCACTGTTTGGAGGTCACGGTGAGATGCCCGGGCGACACTGTGATAACCAGGTTGAACCAGGAATTCCAGGAGGCCGTTCTGAGGGTAGCTGTCCACTCGCCTTCCTTGCACTCTTTCTGTTTTAGGAGGATCCTTTGCTTGAAGCGTGGTAGGACCCCTCCAGGGAAGCTGTTACCACCCTGCTCCCCTCTCTCTGGCTCGTCTGCCGGCAGCGTGGCCTTGGTGGGATGGCTTCTGGCCCTGTCCCCTTATGGGCCCGATGATTGCTGCTTGGCCCGAGCTCTGCGTAGTAGTGGTGAGGGCATGAAGTATCCCCAACTGTGAGTTGAGCAGCTCCGAATGATTTGCTGCATGAACTGGGGATCTAGTTCCCCTTGTGTGCTCGGATACCGGGATCTCCGTACTCAGCCACCCTTCTCTCTCTGGATGATTTTCAGGCCGACCCACGGTACTCCTTTCTCCCCCGCTTTCAGCTACTGCACTCCTCAGGACCTGTCTCACACTCTAGAGCTCCTCTGCTCCCTTCCACACACTTCAACTTCTTCCTCCAGACTCCCCTCTTCCTCTCTCTCTCTGCCCTGCTTCCTAGCAACCAGCCCCTGAACACACCCCCAGCTGGGAATTGAAAGTTAACCCCTTCTGGCTACTCAAGGGTCCCCTCTGGTAATGTGGGAGGCCTGGTCACTATATGTTTGTGTGTGCGCCTCATCCTGGCCTTTGGAGATTACCTGGAAGCATTGTTCCCGCATGGGTGCAATACTCTGTGGTGCCTGACCAGGTCAGGGGCGCCACACTGCAAACCTGGGTGCGGCCCTTCGCCTGGGCAAGGTGACACACGTGCCTTGTATGGCTCACATGTTGAACCTTGTTGTCCAGCATATTTTAACACACTATCCCCGCCTAGATGGCCTTCTGAACAGGGCACGAAAACTGTCTGCTCACTTCCACCGTTCAACCACCGCTGCTGAGCGACTTGCATCGCTCCAGAAGTCTTTTGGCCTGCCAGTTCATCGCCTGAAATGCGATGTGGCGACACGCTGGAATTCGACTCTCCACATGTTACAGCGACTGTGGCAGCACCGCCGAACCCTGGTGCAATACGTCATGACATATAGCCTGGGCCAACGAGATGCAGAGGTGGGGAAGATCACCCTGATGGAGTGGTCTCAGATCAAGGACCTATGCACCCTTCTGCACAGTTTCAACATGGCGACGAATATGTTTAGCGCTGACAATGCCATTATCAGCATGACAATTCCAGTCATTTACATGCTGGAGCACACGCTAAACACTATTCGGAGTCAGGGAGTGGGACAACAGGAAGGGGAGGAACTACAGGAGGATTCATATGCGCAAGACACAACAACATCACCAAGGTCCAGACGTTCATCATCACCAACACGGCAGGCATGGGACCATGGGGGACAGGGATCAACAAGGGCGCATGGTAGCAGGCGAAATGTTGAGGAAGGTGCAGAAGAACATGAAGAAATGGAGGACGAACTGTCCATGGACATGGAAGACTCAGCGGATGAGGGAGACCTTGGTCAAATTTCAGTTGAAAGGGGTTGGGGGGAGATGTCAGAGGAAGAAAGAACGGTTAGCACCTCTATGCCACAAACACAGCGTGGACTTGGTCCGCATGGCTGCGCAAGACACATGAGTGCCTTCTTGCTGCACTACCTCCAACATGACCCTCGTATTGTCAAAATTAGAAGTGATGATGACTACTGGCTTGCCACACTATTAGATCCCTGGTACAAGTCCAAATTTTGTGACATAATTCCAGCCACAGAAAGGGACGCACGTATGCAGGAGTATCAGCAGAAGCTGTTACTCGATCTTAGCTCGACTTTTCCACCAAACAACCATGCAGGTGCCGGGAGTGAATCTCCCAGTTGTAACTTGACAAACATGGGACGGTCTTGTCATCTTCAACAGTCTACCCGTACCAGTAGCACCGTATCTGGTGCTGGTAACAGCAATTTTATTGAATCTTTTCATAATTTTTTTAGACCCTCCTTTGCAAGGCCACCAGAGACAACAAGTCTGACACATAGGAAACGGCTGGAGAGGATGATACAGGAGTATCTCCAAATGAACATCGATGCCATTACTTTGCAAATGGAGCCTTGCTCATTTTGGCCTTCAAATCTTGAAAAATGGCCAGAGCTCTCCAGTTACGCCTTGGAGATTTTGTCGTGTCCAGCTGCCAGCGTTGTCTCTGAACGTGTCTTCAGTGCTGCTGGGTGTGTGCTGACAGATAAGCGCACGCGTCTGTCCAGTGACAATGTGGACAGACTAACGTTCATCAAAATGAACAAGTCATGGATCCACAAGGAATTTACTACCCCTGTGTCATCCTGGGGAGAGTAAATGTCGCGGGCGGGGAGGAGGGTGTCAGCACTGCGCTCACCCCTCTGCTCGGGTCCGGCTGCTGCTGCTCAGTGGTGGCTCGAGCTGTGGGCCGGATCCCGGGGGTCACGAGCGGCGCTCCTCGCCCATGAGTGAAAGGGGATTGGGTTTTGGGATATAGTCTATTGTCCGTGACGCCACCCACGGTTGTGGTGATTTGTTGGCACCACCGCTGCTCTGTATGGGGATCCCGGGAGTGATGGCGTGGAGCAGCAAGTTGTTGTGTTGCCCCTTCGTGGGTAGGGGTTGGTGATCCCGGGGCCCAGTGAGGTGGTGGGAGATGCAGGGCCTGGTAGGCGCAGGGACGCGGTGGCAGCGCTGTGCCTTGCGGCACTGTGGTACTCACTCAGCCTGAGACGGTGACACAGTTCTCGGTAAACCACACGGCTGGAAAGACGGTTCCCACGGACGGCTGCACTTGCTTTCCCCAGAAGGTGACGGTGATGGTCCCTTTGTCCTGCATCTATGATGGTTGTGGTTGCGATGGGTTCCCACCGGTAACCCGCTCCCCGTCTTAGTTATGGGCCGGAGGAGCCCTACTCTTTGCCCGCAGGCGCTGGCCCTGAGAAACTGGTGCCCTGGCGGTGGCGGTGTCTCTCCGTTACTGGTTGGACGGTTGCCTTCAATCGGGACTTGGCTGTTTGGAGACAGTCAGCCCCTTCACTGACGGATTTGGCAAATTATGGCGACTCCTAGCATTGCCGGGGTCCGAGAGGCCCCTGCCCTGGTGCTGACTGTTCCTTGTACACTGCTCCAAACCGCCGGGTCACCACCCATCCGCGGTCCTTCCAGTGACCTCCGAGCAGTCTCCCCTGCGGACAATCACCGCCGTCTGCTGACCTTGCTGTCTCTCGGCCCGGGGCACATACCCGGACCAACTTCAGGCTTTCTTACTGTCACTGCTCTTACTTTCCTCCTTTACCACTTCACTTCACTTCACTTTCACTTCTTCCACTTCACTACTTGTTTACTCCTTTCCGTCCCTAGCTGGACTCTCTTCAAACTCCAAACTCTATCTGCCTGGTTCTTCCCGCCTCCAGAGCTGTGAACTCCTCGGTGGGCGGAGCCAACCGCCTGGCCCACCCCCTGGTGTGAACATCAGCCTCTGGAGGAAGGCAACAAGGATTTTTGGGTTAGCTGATGTGCCTAACTGGGGTGTAGGGTGTGGTGGTGTAATGACCTGTGACCCCTGGCTTGCCCAGGGCATCACATTTCAACCGTCCAACACCGGTGTTATTTTCTGAAAAAGGTATAACATTGTAAAACGGTAACATATTTACATTTTTATTACTTCTTCCCATAACGGGAGGCACTTTACTTAAACGTTGCAAAACGGTTTATGGTTACGGTTTCCGGTCTCTCCCACCCAAGTAACCTGGCCCTGATGCTGCCCCTAAAACCCAGGCAGCACCCCTTGACCCACAGTCCAGCACACGTTACCCGAGTGGGATCTGTCCTTCCCCTCCAGAGGGTAGCCACCGGTTCCTGTGGTGGCTGGGCCCCAGCCGGCTCTACTGCGGGCCTTCCCTCCAACCTGCCTCTCCGGAGGCGGCATTGCGGAAACGGTAACGGCAAACAACTTATTTACATGCCACTTAACGTTTGTGGTTGCCCTGCAAGTTCACGGGCTTGTCCATAAGGAGTCCCTTATGCAACACTTTTTAAACGGTCCCCACAGGGACAACGGTGCCGGCAACGGCCGGTTGCAAATCACTGTAGACAATCAGGTAAAGCTTCGGTAATCATCTTATCATCATCTTTCAACTTTCAAACTTTTTCAAACACTTAGTGGTGGTCTCAACGGGGACTGCTGCAGCGGGCATCCGCTGCCCTCACTGGGTATCTTCGTCCTCCTCACCCGGCTCGGGGTGGAAGAACACGGGCACCAGCCCCTCTAGTGCATAGCAAGCACGGCGTGGAAGGGCCGCCCGATACCCGTTGTTTCCAGTTCGGGGGACATATGTGGCCTCCATGCCAGGCAGGACAACGACCCCTTCTTCTTCCTCCGACACCGGCTCAGTGTCAGGCCCGGAGTCGCTATCTTCTGCCCCCGCGCCAGGCGGGTTGCTGCCAGCTGCCGCAGCCTCCAGGCTCGCCACTCTTTCAGCCACCGTCACGGAGGGGTGCACACTGGACGGGTCATACGTAGCGCGATGCACGGGTACGAAGAAGGGAGGCGGCATGGGGGGCCAGGGGCAGACGGGGTCCCTCAGCCGCAGCGGCCGGTCCCTCGGGGACACAGGGGCGTGGGTCACTCACCAGCTCCTCCATCATGGCCTCCACTCCATACAGTCGCGCAACAGCAGCTATCGCCTCCACCTCTGCGGTCCACTGCTCCATCAGTCTGCAGATCTGGCTCCGATAGTGACGGCAGATCCCCGCCGTCCGGGCCCTCAGTCATGCCGCTGTTCCGGGCACCAGCTCGGTAGCCTCCGCATAACTAGGTGGGGCGGACATTCCTTGCTAGGGTCGGCGGACCACGGGGTCTCAGCGTCTCTGTTTGCACCACCACACTCACATGCGGTCAGCCGCCATCGCGTCCCCCTTAGCTTCTCTTCAGCCACTCCTCTATCGGGGCGGGGTTTTGGCCTTCGCGCCTCTGCTACTCGAGAAGACGCTCGAGCGGGGACTTTTCGCGCCAAAGATGGCGGCTTCTGAAATTTTTTCTGCCGGACACCTCCGGCGGTAACAAGGCGCACCTCTACCAGATGGCAGAGCGGTAAGATCCTGTTCGTGACGCCAAGTTGTCGCGGGCGGGGGAGGAGGGTGTCAGCACTGCGCTCACCCCTCTGCTCGGGTCCGGCTGCTGCTGCTCAGTGGTGGCTCGAGCTGTGGGCCGGATCCCGGGGGTCTCGAGCGGCGTTCCTCGCCCGTGAGTGAAAGGGGATTGGGTTTTGGGATATAGTCTATTGTCCGTGACGCCACCCACGGTTGTGGTGATTTGTTGGCACCACCGCTGCTCTGTATGGGGATCCGGGGAGTGATGGCGTGGAGCAGCAAGTTGTTGTGTTGCCCCTCCGTGGGTAGGGGTTGGTGATCCCGGGGCCCAGTGAGGTGGTGGGAGATGCAGGGCCTGGTGGGCGCAGGGACGCGGGGGCAGCGCTGTGCCTTGCGGCACTGTGGTACTCACTCAGCCTGAGACGGTGACACAGTTCTCGGTAAACCACACGGCTGGAAAGACGGTTCCCACGGACGGCTGCACTTGCTTTCCCCAGAAGGTGACGGTGATGGTCCCTTTGTCCTGCACCTATGATGGTTGTGGTTGCGATGGGTTCCCACCGGTAACCCGCTCCCCGGCTTGGTTATGGGCTGGAGGAGCCCTACTCTTTGCCCGCAGGCGTTGGCCCTGAGAAACTGGTGCCCTGGTGGTGGCGGTGTCTCTCCGTTACTGGTTGGACGGTTGCCTTCAATCGGGACTTGGCTGTTTGGAGACGGTCGTCCCCCTTCACTGACGGATTTGGCAAATTATGGCAACTCCTAGCCTTGCCGGGGTCCGAGAGGCCCCTGCCCTGGTGCTGACTGTTCCTTGTACACTGCTCCAAACCGCCGGGTCACCACCCGTCCGCGGTCCTTCCAGTGACCTCCGAGCAGTCACCCCTGCGGACAATCACCGCCGTCTGCTGACCTTGCTGTCTCTCGGCCCGGGGCACATACCCGGACCAACTTCAGGCTTTCTTACTGTCACTGCTCTTACTTTCCTCCTTTACCACTTCACTTCACTTCACTTTCACTTCTTCCACTTCACTACTTGTTTACTCCTTTCCGTCCCTAGCTGGACTCTCTTCAAACTCCAAACTCTATCTGCCTGGTTCTTCCCGCCTCCAGAGCTGTGAACTCCTCGGTGGGCGGAACCAACCGCCTGGCCCACCCCCTGGTGTGAACATCAGCCTCTGGAGGAAGGCAACAAGGAGTTTTGGGTTAGTTGATGTGCCTAACTGGGGTGTAGGGTGTGCTGGTGTAATGACCTGTGACCCCTGGCTTGCCCAGGGCGTCACATAAATGCTTGTGTATTTTGAATGTGCTTGATGCAAATCTAGCTGTGAAGTGTACAACTGGGGCACAAGTTCTGCCACTGATGGGGTGTCTGTGTGGCCCAATTTTTGGAAAAAAGGGAGACTCTTCTTGGAGTAACCCTTGCTGTGTTTTTAAAAATGATCTAAGATGCACAGCGCTGGGATCAGGAAAGACTTTGCTACCTACCCCGGTGTCATCCTGGGGACGGTTAAGTATGGCGTATTTTTGAATGTGCTTGATGCAAATCTAGCTGTGAAGTGTACAACTGGGGCACAAGTGCTGCCACTGAAAGGGTGGGTGTGTGTGTGGCCCAATTTTTGGAAAAAAGGGAGACTCCGCTTGGAGTAACCCTTGCTTGCTGTGTTTTTTTTAAAGGAGCCAAGATGAACAGAGCTGGGATCAGGAAAGACTTAGCTACCTACCCCCGGTGTCATCCTGGGGACGGTTAAGGATGGCGTATTTTTGAACGTGCTTGATGCAAATCTAGCTGTGAAGTCTACAACTGGGGCACAAGTGCTGCCACTGAAGGGGTGGGTGTGTCTGTGGCCCAATTTTTGGAAAAAAAGGAGACTCCACTTGGAGTAACCCTTGCTTGCTGTGTTTTTTAAAAGGAGCCAAGATTCACAAGTCATGGTTCAGCAAAGACTTTGCTACCTACCCCGGTGTCCTCCTGGGGATAGTTAAGTATGGCGTATTTTTGAATGTGCTTGATGCAAATGTACCTGTGAAGTGAACAACTGGGGCACAAGTGCTGCCACTGAAGGGGTGGGTGTGTGTGTGGCCCATTTTTGGAAAAAAGGGAGACTCCGCTTGGAGTCACCTTGCGGTGTTTTACATGATTTTAGAAGGGCGTGCCATGCCTATATCTGTGTGTCCTCCTCTTTTTCCTTGTCCAGCTCTTTTGTTTTCGCATGAGTATATGTCCTTGTCACTTTCCCATGTGTTTGTGTTGTGTTGTGAGTTGTTTATCACCTTTTGGACACCTTTGAGGGTGTTTTTCTAGGTGTTTTTATGTGTTTGTGATTGCCTGCCATTGTTTCCTATGCGGTTCGAGTTCGGTTCGTCGAACGTTCGCCGAACCGAACTCAAACGAGACGTCCGTTCGGCGAACCGAACTCGAGCCGAACCGCGACCGGTTCGCTCATCTCTACTGATAATGTACTCCTTATCTGACCAATCACCATCTTCATGTTCTCCATGGCATTACAGCTGTACAGCATTCTTCCCACGATTATGAAGTATGTTCCTGGACCTCACCACAGAATGATCCCAATCTCACAAGAACTGGAAGACTTTATACATGAGAGGGTAAAAGCCAGCATGGAGACCCTGGATTCCACCTCACCCAGACATTTCATTGACAGCTTCCTCATCAAAATGGCAGAGGTATTTATCCGCAGAATAAAAGGGGGAAACCATAAGTTTGGATATTAATACTATGAATAAATTCAGATTGCTATTGTCCTTGGGCTGCAAAGTTATCACTGAGCAAGGTCTGGAGTATATTACAAGGTGAACACTTGAATATCCCATTACAAGGCACCGCCATAGCGAGGAATGGACAGGCCGTCAATGTAATATTCTAGACGCCGTAGCTAAATAGTCATTGTTGAACTGAAGGACTGGACTCTGATTTCTTTACAGGAGAAAAATAATCCCAACACGGAGTTTAATTTAAAAAATCTCCTAATGTCAACTCATAACCTGTTTGTAGCCGGTATGGAGACGGTGACCACCACCCTGCGATACGGACTGCTTATCTTACTCAAGTATCCAGAAATTCAAGGTGTGTAAAGAGTCACTAATGCATATGTAGGAGGTGTTTTAGGTACTAAGTTTGCTGTTAATGTATTTCATAGAATTACTGCTACATGTGAAGTGTGGTTCCCCGATGTAGCAGAGTCGGGACTGTGTAGTGATCGGCACCACCTAGTAGTAGGGTAAGAGCGGCGATAGATTAGATATGAGATAAGATAGGGGAGGAGTGACAGATTGCCAGTGGGTTGGTTTGAAAGATGGGCCTAGTGAGGGGAGTTCTGCAAAAAGGGTTAGAGAAGTAAAGATGTGGCATGGTGTCAGGAGCCAGTCAGGGAACCTTAAAGGGAACCTGTCAGCAGAAATTTCCCCTAAAACCTAACAGATTCCCCCTCTGCAGCTCCTGGGCTGCATTCTAGAAAGGTCCCTGTTATTATTGTGCCCCCTTTCTGACCAAAAAAAAGAGTTTATAAAGTGGTACCTTTTTGGCTTCGGATTCTATAAATGTGACACGGGGGCGGGCTGCCTTATGGCCGTTATTCTGCCCCCTGGTCCTGTATGCCGCCCCCATCGCTGATTTCCATACTTGTGGACGCCGCCCACTGCTCCAGCCATCCCCGCGCATGCCCAGTGCCCATCTCTCGTGGATGATCACTGTGCCCAGTGTCACCGCTGGTGACGTGCGCGCAGGGTTTAGATTATGGGCGGTGCTGTGATGTTTATTACCAAGCAACCGCCCATAATCGCGGGACCGCGCATTCCCCCTCGGCCTGCTTCGTGCTTCCTGCTTCCGCGCTCATCCCATCTATTTCCTGCCTCAGGGCAAGATGGGAAGGAGGTGACGTGAGGTCAGCAGCAGCGCGCTTGTGTGTCGCCCTGGGCAAGCCAGGGGACACAGGTCACACACCACCACACCCCACATCCCAGTTAGGCACATCTAAGCTGAACCGAAAATCCTTGTTGCCTTCCTCTAGAGGCTGATGATTCACACCAGGGGGTGGGCCAGGCGGTTGGCTCCGCCCACCAAGGAGATCACAGTTCTGGAGGCGGGAGAAACCAGGCAGAACAGTCAGGGAGGAGGAAGTGGAAGGAGTGGAGGAGTAGCCCAGGCTGGGCTAAAGTAAACAGCTAGTGAAAGTAGAAGCGGAGTAAGGTGGTAAAGGAGGAAAGCAAGAGTGTTGACAGAGGAGTAAGAGTGTGTGTAAAGCCTGAAGAGTCCAGCTAAGTGCAGGGCAGGTCAGCAAGGTCAGCAACGGCGGTGACTGTCTGGAGGGGGGACCGTTTGGAAGTTCCTGGAAGGACCCCCGTAGGCTGTGTGCCCGGTGGTCTGGAGCAGTGTTCCGAAGGACAGTCAGCACCAGGGCAGGGGCCTCTCAGACCCCGGCAAGGCTTGGAGTCGCCGTAAATTGCCGAATCCGTCAGTGAAGGGGACGTAGATCCCCCCAACAACCAAGACCCGAGTGAAGGCAACCGCCCAACCTGTACAACAGAGACACCGCCACCGCCAGGGCACCAAGTTTCTGAGGGCCAGCGCCTGCGGGCAAAGAGTAGAGCTCCCCCGGTCCAGCTTGAAGCCGGGGAGCGGGTTACCGGTGGGGGACCCATCGCAACCAACTAGTACACAAGGTGCAAGGAAGAGGGACATCACCGTCACCTACTGGGAGAGCAATTGCAGCCGTCCGTGGGGACCGTCTTACCAGCCGTTTGGTTTACCGTACAAACTGTGTCAACGTCTCAGGCTGAGTGAGTACCACAGTGCCGCAAGGCACAGAGCTGCCCCCCGCGTCCCCTGCGCCCACCAGGCCCCTGCACCTCCCAAAACCATCACCGGGCCCCGGGATCACCAACCCCTACCCACGGAGGGGCAACACAACACCTGGCTGCTCCGCATCACCATCCCCGGGACCCCCGTATTGAGCAGCGGTGGTGAAATCTCACCACAACCGTGGGTGGCGTCACGGACTATAAAACAATCCCCACACCCCAACCAATCCCTTTCACTCACGGGCGAGGAGTGCCGCTCGAGAACCCCCCGGGATCCGGCATACAGCTCGAGCCACCACTGAGCAGCGGCCGCCGGACCCGAGCAGAAGGGGTGAGCGCGGTGTGCTGACACCCTCCTCCCCGCCCCGCGACAACTTGGCGTCACGAACAGGATATAACCCGCTCTGCCGTCTGGTAGAGGTGCGCCTTGTTACCTGCCGGAGGGTATCCGGCAGAAAAATTTCAGAAGCCGCCATCTTTGGCGCGAAAAGTTCCCGCTCGAGCGTCTTCTCGAGCAGTAGAGGCGCGAAGGCCAAAACCCCGCCCCGAGAGAGGAGGGGCCGGAAAGAGCTAAGGGGGACGCGATGGCGGCTGGCTGCATGTGAAAGCAGCTATAGAAGCAGGGACGCCAGGACCCTGCGGCCATTGACTGGTTCCTGGAAGAGGCTGCTGCTAAAGATGCTGAGTCCCGACCAACAACACCGTGGTCCCCGCGGCCCGGCATGGCGGCGTGGGTGGAAGTCCGGACCGCCCAGCTAAGCAGCCGTCTGCAGGTCCGCATGCAGCTCCTCCTGGAGGAGTGGGAGGCCGACATGGTGGAAGCGGTGGCTGCTATGCGGAGATGCGAGGTGGAGGAAGATTTGGAGGAACGGGTAAGAGACCCACGTCCCTGTATTCCCGAGGGATCGGCCGCTGCGGCTGAGGGGCCCGGCCTACACCCGTTCACCCTGCTGCCTCTCTCCCGCTACCCGCGTTAGCTGCTGCTGCCCCGCCACCTAGGCCCCGCTACCACCCACCACCGGTAGCAGTACCCTGCCAGTCCGCCCCGGCGGACCGACCTGCAGCAGAAGCTCGTGACCGCCCCTGATCCGCTTCCATGGAAGAAGCCGAAGGCTGAAGCCGTCAGCAAAGATGCACCGGAGGCACGGCGGGGGATGCGGCTGCCAGGAGGCAGAGCAGGCCATGTCACAGCGGGGTCCCCTCATTACTGAAGGTGCCGGTCGTAGCCGACACGGAGGGGACTCTGGCTGGGCCCGTTCTCCGCACACGCTGAACCGAGAGCAAACAGAAAGTGCTCCTGGCTGGGAGCGACGGCAACAGCAGCTGCGCAGGGAGATCGATGCCCGAGAGGGGTGTAGAGCGGATGTGCATGCCCCGCATGTATATTGGAAGAAGATCGCCTGCAGCGAGCTACCATTGGGGGTCCAGAGCGGTGCACCATGTGAAGGTGGCACTAGAGCCCCACGAGTGGGAATGGACTGTTGAGGCCGCAAAAAGGGCAGCGGATGCCCCGCTGCACAGTCCCCCGTTGGGACCACCACTTTGTTTTGTTGAAAAGTTGAAAGTTTGAAAGATGATAAGTGAAATTACCGAAGAAGTCACCTGATTTGCTTGTGATTGAACCGGCCGGAGCCGGCACCCGTTGTCCCCCGTGGGGACCGTTAAAAAAGTTATTTTGCATGGGAACTATCCATGGACAAGCCCCGTGAACTTGCAGGGCACCCACAAAACGTTAGTGGCTTGTAAATATGTTGTTTGCCGTTACCGTTTTCCCGCAATGCCGCCTCCAGAGAGGCAGGTTGGAGGAGGGACCTCAGCAGAGCAGGCTGGGGCCCAGCCACCAAAGGAACCGGTGGCTACCCTCTGGAGGGAAGGGACAGATCCCGCTCGGGTACCGTGTGCTGGACTGTGGGTCAAGGGGTGCTGCCTGGGCTTTAGGGGCAGCATCAGGGCCAGGTTGCTTGGGTGGGAGAGAGCGGAAA